>NC_077233.1:137729574-137901586 GCF_027887165.1 Monodelphis domestica | reverse complement strand
ATCCAGATTTTAAATCTGGCCTCAGACATGTACTAGCTGTGTGATCTTGGGCAAGTCACTTAACCCCAACTGCTTAGCCCTTACCACTCTTGGAACCAATACTTAGTATTCATTCTAAGACACAAGAGAAGTGTCTTTAAAAAATGTTTTTTAAAGACCAGGAGTTGGGTATTGGTAATTTCCAGTTTTTCATTACGAAATTTTAACATGCATGGACACTAGACAGAACAGAAGGTTTCATACAGCCCTTTTTGACTTTGTCACTATTCGAATTACTCTGCTCCTGCACTGTGAAGTACAGCATCAGGAGAAAATAGTCTATGTTCGGTTTCACAGAGCCAGTCTCCTAATTTAAAATTCCTAATCTGTGGTTTGGTGTGCCATCCACTGGAGAAGGAAAACAATTCAACTTGGCTACAGAAGCTTCTAATCAGAGAACTTCAAACCATCCAGGTTTCATCTATCTTGTTTTGACTCTCCATGTTACAGCTTTTACCTTTCAATTTCTAAAGTACTTTTCAATAATTTCCAATTTTCTGTATCCTCTCCCCTTTCCAGGAGGCATTGGCATAGACAATTAAAATCAACAGACATCCAGCCAAGTCATTTTTTATGCCCTTACCTTCTGTCCTAGTTAAAAAAAAAAGGCAAGGGCTAGTCAAATGGGGTTAAGTGACTTGCCCAGGGTCACACAGCTAGGAAGTATCAGATTTGAACCCAGGACCTCCCAACTCTAGGCCTGGCATTCTATCCACTGTACTACTTAGCTGTCCCCCCTCCCCCCAAGCCACGTTCCTAATTTCCAATAATAGTAGCTCACTGAATTAGGTAGACAGTGGTTTATGACCTGATTTATTCTTCACAACAACCTTTTAAAGGAGGCACAACAGTCATTCTTATCCCAATTTGACACATGAAGAACCTGACTCCCAGGAAATTAAGGGGTTTGTCTGAAATCACACACAGCTAGTGTCCAAGCAAAGACTCAACACTTCTTCACTATGCCAGGCTGATTCCCTCTAAAACAGAGAAATTTGCCATAGTCTCAACTTGTGCTTACTAGACATGAGAGTGTTTAAAAGGACACCAGAGAAGGCAATTAGAAATGAAAGAAAGATGAACATAAGTTGATTGCCAAATGAAAAGGATAGAGACAAATAATAATTTTTTAAAATCTACATTCACCAGGCCTGGAGTTAGGCAGACTTGGGTTCAAGTCTGGCCTTAGATACTTTCTAACTGTGTGACCCTGGGCAAGTCACTTAACCTCCACTGCCTAACCCTTACTACTCTTTTGCCTTGAAACCAATACTTACTACTGATTCTAAGACAGACGGCAAGGGTTGGTTTTTTTCCCTTTTTTAAGACTACATTCCACATATAAAAATGAGTAACATAAAATACAATGTAAAACCATCTTTTTTTATTACCAAATTAAATTCTAGACATTTATAGACATATTAATGCTAGATTAAGTATATTTAAAACTCCAGTCTAGAGAGAGAGTTCGAAGGGATCTATTGGACACCTGGTAATTCAAATCCAATCCAGCTGGGTGGCAGGTATACTAGATGGATCCCCCAAAGGAGGGAAGCAGCACACTTATCAGGGGTGGGCTCCAGGATCATTCCTCCTAACTTATTCCATTCAGCTTCTTTAACTGTTTGCTTTGAGCTCCAGATGGCAAAGCCATCAGCATGCCAGTGCACAGGAGCATGAATTATCCCTCTCTTAGCCTGATTTGGACTGTAGCACGGTTCATAAGCAAGTAAGAGTAGCATCACAAGAATGTGGCTGGTCAGTGAGTTCCCTAATTAACGTGATGACATTACAAGGAGGTGAACCTTTGGGACTTCAATTGCATCTGAGAGTGGACTAACTACCTATTGTTACCCAGGCAGAGGGGAGGATCTGGAGGGAAAGATAATGAATTCAGTCTTAGACTTGTTGAGTTTAAGATGTCCAAACCAGACTGTGTGCCCTTCCCCTGGAACAATTGCCCCCTGGGCATTTCCATCTTTGCATCTTTCCTCAAACCCTTATTCCATTTTTTGCTTTTTGAATTCCTACACATGCTTCATCATTCCTTACAGCCCAATAGTATTCCATCACCATCATATACCACAATTTGTTCAGTCATTCCCCAATCAAGGCACATCCCCTCATTTTCCAATTTTTTGACATCACAAAAAGGGCACCTGTAAATATTTTTGTACAAATAGAACCTTTCCTGTTTGTTGTTTTTTAAACCTCTGGGATACCAACCCAGTAATGGTATAGCTGGATCAAAACACATGCATTCTTCTAAAGCCCTTTGGGCATTATTCCAATTTGCCTTCCAGACTGGTTGGATCAATTCACACCACCAGCAATGCATTAGTGTCTCAACTTTGCCACATCCCCTCCAGCATTTATTATTTTCCTTTACTGTCATATTGGCCAATGTGCTAGGTGTGAGGTGGTACCTCACAGTCAAACCCTTGTTTTCATTTGCATTTCTCTAATCAGGAGGAATTTAGAACATTTTTTCATGATTATTGATAATTTTTATTTCATCTGAAAACTACCTATTCATATCCTTTGTCCATTTGTCAGGGGGGGAATGATTTGATTTCTATTAGATTTGACTTGGTTCTTTGTATATTTGAAATTAGACCATCAAAAAATTTTGTTGTAAAATTTTTTCCCCACACCTTTCCTGACCCCCTTGGTCAGAAGCAAGAATCATTCTTTTGACCTCTCAGAGCATTTTGTAATATTCACCTCATTGCTACATAAGCATATTTTCAGTGCTGGATCAAAGTCAATCATTATCACACAACTACACCCTCCTCATGGAAATGACTTTTGCTTGCTTATATGTTTACAAGTGTCATTTCCCGACAGTAAAATGGAAACTTCCCAGCCCCCCAAAAGAGATGAGAAAATGTGCCTCCCTCCCGTTATAGGGGTGAGGGGCCTACCCAGATGTGAAACACTGTCGTCCTGTCAGACTAGTTGAAGTGTTGGTGAGTTTTGCTGAAGTGCTTTTAAAATTCCTTGTTACAAGAGATGGCTGGCTGGAGAGTGAAGAAATATAAGCAGAAAATAAAGTAATATAGAAACATAAGACTCACCATTTTTTAAAACCTTTACTTTTTGTCTTGGAATCAATACTAAGTATTGGGTCCAAAGCAGAAGAGTAGTAAGGGCTAAGCAGCCGGTGTTAAGTGACTTGGTGCAGAGACTGTCGCAGAAGTGTCTGTGGCTCAATATGAACCCAGGACCTCCTCTCTCCAGGCTAGGTTCTCTATCTACTGAGCCACCTAACTACCCTGAGATTCACTTTTTATTAAAAAAAAAAAGTGAGCACCCTGAGGATAGGGACTTTGGTTTTGTCTTTGTACCCCCAGTACCAAGCACAGAGTAGGAGGTCCTTAAAGCTTATTGAGGTACAGCTCTCATACTAAATATCTGTGTGAGCCTGAGCAAATCCTTAACCTCTCTGAGGCTCCATTTCATAATCGGCAAAATGGAGGCTTATACTACCTATTTTACATAACTTCTAAGCCCCAAACATTCTTCGAGTCTCTGATTATATGATTAAATCCCACAAAGGGAAGGAGAGGCAAAAATATCCAGGGTTATAAAAAAAGGTTTTAAGTCTTAAAGCATTATGTAAATATTGTATTAATATAGCCTATCCTAGGCTCTGGTTATTGTATAGCACTGAATATTTAACACAAATATATATATATATATATATATATATATATATATATATATAGGACAGATTATAATAATAACCATATCCCTTTGTGGGGCAAGGGAGAGGAAGCAATCTTTCACCTAGCATAATACTTTGTGCTTAACAGTGGCTATTTAAGGATCAATCCTCTCCAGTTCCCTCATGAAATAACAAATCCAGACCAAAAAATAAAATCCTGTGAGATAGATACTACAGATATTATCATACACATTTTAGAAAATTCAGATTTTCAGAAAGTCAAGTGACTTGACCAAAAGTATTAATGGCTAAATTTCAACATGGGTCTTTCTGACTTCTAAGTCTAGCCTTCTGACAACCACTCATGAAAAAACAGAGTTCTGAGAACTAAACCCCATATGTTCAGGTGTTCCCAGAAGCATCTGTCCAAAATGAACTTATCACAGTTTAATAATGCTTGGTCTTTAAATACACAAGGAAACCACAGCCTTGGCGAAATAATTTCCCTTCTCTGAGCTTTAATTTCCTCATCTGTAAAATGAAGAAATTGGACTAAATAACTTCTAAGACCCAAACATTTTGAGAGTCTGTTGATTATATGATTAAATCCCACATAGGGAAGGAGAGGCAAGAATATTCAGTTGCCTTCTTCTGAACCTTGGCTGGCTGAAGCCAAGTCTTGAATCTGTCAGGCCTGCTGAATTCAAGTGAACTGGGTGAGCTTCCTACCTGCCCATCAATATACTGAGGATTAAAAACAAAGAAATCCTGAACATCCCAGAAGGGATAACCACTTAGTATCCAGAAATCCATCATGCAAGAAGGATAATCTAATAAAAAGATGATGTAAAATTGAATTTATACAAGAATAGGCTTCATAAGATTCCTTTATAAAAGGACTCCTGCTAAATGTTGACACCTATGAATAAGAAAACAAGACATAATCCAACATAAAATAAAAATGAAAATGGACCTGGGTTCTAAAACCAAATTTGCTACTTATGACCTGGTCAAGTCCCCTATCCACAGAGACCTAGTTTCCTCATTCATAAAAAGACATTGGGTTTGACAGCCTTTAAGGTTCTTTCCCATTTGAAGTTTATGATTCTATGGTCTTCCATTCCTTTCAAGTCCAAATTTATAAAACTAGGTAAAAGAAAATGAAGGGGAAAAAATGAATCAGAAGGTACAGCTCATTCGAGCTTCCAGAAGTCCTTTTTCATGAAAGAGAAACACAACTAGTTATATAAATAGTGGAGGGGAGGAGAACAGTAAAATTAGGACAGATTGTACTTGGCAAAGGGCCTTAAGATTTTATTTTCATCACGTCACCAAGGGGCAAAGAACTTATGGGGGGAGAGTGCTGTGGCGCTGGAGGGTGAGACGGAAGGCTGGAGAGGCAGGGAGCAAGGGGCAAAGAAGTCAGACTCCAGCTGCCCTGAATGTTTTCTTAA
This sequence comes from Monodelphis domestica, assembly GCF_027887165.1. Taxonomy (NCBI): domain Eukaryota; kingdom Metazoa; phylum Chordata; class Mammalia; order Didelphimorphia; family Didelphidae; genus Monodelphis; species Monodelphis domestica. The sequence continues at coordinate 137,896,426 of NC_077233.1, read as the reverse complement.
AATTTTCATGAGGCCAGTGCTTAGGATGACATCAGAAGAACAAACCCCAAAGGTTATAGTGGATGGGGTGGAGGGGAGTGGGGAGAGTAAAACATTGCCCAGACCCCTCGTTAAAAGACTCAATTTTACCCTACAAAGTGTCAGCCTTTCTCAATAACATATCCCCTGGAGCCCTTTAACACTTTCTCCAAAGTTCCCCTTCAGAAATGAAGCTTCAGGAGGCAGCTGGGTGGCTCAGTGAATTGAAAGCCAGGTCTAGAGATGGAAGCTCTTAGGTTCAAATGTGGCCTCAGATACTTTCCAGCCATAGGACCTTGGGCAAGTCACTTAACCCCCATTGCCCAAAAAGTATTTTTAAAAAATATGTGAAGCTTCAGTGTCCCTTCATCAAAAGGAAAAATCCTTAACAACTTCCTTAATATCTTTCAGAACCCAAACCCACTCACTAATGGATTCACAATATTCACTATGTCCTCACAGGTTTCCTACACACATAACTTGTTTCTGGTGAGGATAGGAGATAGGAGATATCTGAATGCTAATTAAAAGCCACTTAGAAAAACTTAAGGAGCAAAATGACCACTAAGCCACAGTGAAATTGCTTTAAAATTATTCATGTCGGGGGCAGCTGGGTAGCTCAGTGAATTGAGAGCTAGCCCTGGAGATGGGAGGTCCTAGGTTCAAATCTGACCTCAGACACTTCCCAGCTGTGTGACCCTGGGCAAGTCACTTGACCCCCATTGCCTACCCTTACCACTCTTCTGCCTTGGAGCCAATACACAGTATTGACTCCAAGACGGAAGGTAAGGGTTTAAAAAAAATAAATAAATAAAATTATTCATGTCAAATGTACTATACTTTCTTTTTTTCTAAAGATGTCAGTGAGAAGATGCTCCATTGTTGCTGTCCAAGAGTACATACAATATGGACAGATTGCTGGACTTGTTGTAGTCAAGAAGACCTGGATTCAAATCTTGTTTCTGAAAATTTAGATATTGTTTCTGAAAATTTACTGTGTAACCATGGGCATATTTACCTCCTCGGTAAAATGAGGGGTCATATATCTGAAGTTTCTTCCAACTTGAAATCTGTGATTCTTCGATCCTTTGTCAAGTGAATTAAAACAACTTCAGAAAAAGTTCAGTCAAAAATTTTTGTTCCCAGGAAAAATTAGTGTCTTTAAAAAAAGTAGATATTTTACTAAATAGTTCTGAAATTCAATGTTTTAAAATTGATTTCTGGTTGCAAACATTACATTTTATAAACTTATTTATGTTTAAGATAGTCGTTTCCTCTGAATTATTAAAGGTTTTTCAGTCTGCGTTTTATGTTTCAATAAAAGCCCTTTCCCATGGGGGGAAAAAAAATCTCAGAAGCGATATCCCCTTCCTTTAGAGAGGTCAGAGACACACTCCTTCCACACACTCTGAAATAGTAATTTCCATAAAAGGGCCTACAGGTTTGCAAAGAGCTTTCCCCTACACTACCCGGGAGGTATTAGTCGCTGTTTTACAGAAAAGGAAACTGAGGAGACTTGTCCAGGGCCTTCGGAACTTGGGTCTGGGGCGGGATTCGAAAGCCAGGGTCCAGTCCTTTCAAATCCAAGGCTGACTCCCCCTCCCATCTGTTCCGCCCGCCCCGCCTCGTCCTCCCCCCATGCAGATTGATTGGACTCTCCCTCTCGCCTGCCTCCCCTCCTGAGTGGAGGGGCTTCTATTCTTTTCTAGGAGGCCCGGGACCCCAAAGCCAGTTACCTGGCTCAAAGTGGTTCTGGAAAACCTCTCCGCCAAAGGAGCAGAAAGACATGGCGACACACACACACTCGGGATCTCAAAGCGTACTCGTCGCCGACCGATAGGCTCGTCCGGGTCTCACCGAAAGATCCGCCCCCTCCCGTGGAGGAAGGAGGGTATAGAAAGGGACAGCTTAGCAAACCCCGCCCCCTGCCTCACAGGAGTGGGGAAAGCGAACCCAGGAAGCCACGCCCCCTAAGTGGAGCCCTTCCAACTCACTCCAACCCCATTGGTAGCTCGTCCCGGGCCGCGGCGGGAATGGGAAGAAAAAGAGATAGCCCCGAAAGCCACGCCCCTAGCTCCAACTCCAGCGGCCTCAGCTGTGTGTCAGAGCCTGCAATAAATCCCACCCTCTCCCGGCTCCGGGGTACTTCAACAAGCCCCGCCCCAGGCCAAGCAGAAAAAGGGAGAAGAGAAAGGGACACCTCGGAAGTCTCCTCCCCCGCCCCACCCCCGCCACGCCTCCTGCTGTTTTAGATAGCTCCTCCCCCCAGCTCCATCTCTGGAGTCCTCAGCGGAGTGCCGGAACCTACAGTAAACCTGGGCACTGGCCGCGCCTCGCGCCAGGTTCCCAAACATTCCAGATAGCCCCGCCCCCAGTCCGCTCTCTGACTTTCAGGAGGCAGGGCTTCTTAGCTAGCCACGCCTACAGCCGCCCTTCTTTTTGCTCCAGTCACCTTCCTACTCAAGCCCAGCCACTTATTACTGGTCTTGCTCCCTCTAGTGACCCATTTACCTACTCCTTCCTGGATCCTCCGCATCTCTAGAGACTAGAGAAAGTTGAGGCTTCCTCCCTCTTCCCCCCACCGCAGAGCAGTGATAATGATCAATCGATCAATAGACAAGTGTTATATTAAGCTCCTACTGTGTACCACGTACTGTGCCACACCGGAGATATAAAGGAAGGTAAAAGACAGGCCTTGCCCTCAAAGAGCTTACAGTCTAATGGGGGAGACAACATGCAAACAATATGGACAAAGAAGATAGATACTCGGTTTGGAAATAATCCCAGAGGGAAGGCACTAGACTTAAGGGGCTTCCTGTAGAAAGTGGGATTTTAGAAGGAAGCCACAGATGAGGCAGAGCACCCCAGGAAAGGGGGGAAGCCAATGAAAATCTGGGATGGAGAAGACTGCTTTGGGTGTGAACCATCAGAGGCCAGCTTTACTGAATCAGAATACATAGGGGTGTCTAAGGTGTCAGAAGAATGGAAAGGGGCAAGTAATGAAGAACTTTTGATGTGGGCTGACCCTGGGCAGTAAGGGGCAGTAATAAGAATGGGACCCTCATACTCAGAAATCTTGCATTTCTCACTAGTTAGCACTGGTTAAACATCAACTGCAAAACCTGTAGTTTCAGCATTAGTCAAGCATGAATTGTAGATAGAACAATTACCTACTCTCTGTATGATCCGTAATATTCTGTACTGGGCATCAGCTTTGTACCTTTTCTGTTTTATTAATTACTTATATTGTTCTTAGAAATAATTAATTACCTATGGAGGCCTCCAATATACTGCATCCCCACCCCCCACCATGTTCTTATTCTAGAAGGGCAGTAAGACCTCTCCCTCAGTGACAAGGTAGACAATGGAGGAACATGGAACCTGTACACTGGGGACTCTGACATTCCAGAAGAATCCCCAGTCTTGAGCATGCTCCTTATTCCCTATGGCAACAAACCCCAAAACATACTTCTACCTGAGTTTGGAAAGGGAGATGACAAGCTCCCAGACCTTGATCCACAGGATGTGGAAGCTTCTACTCCACAGTGGAAGCTGCCACTCTATAGTGTAAGCTTCCCACTCTACAACAAAGCTGCTACTCCATTCTATCAACTCCAAAGAGGCTACTCTATTAGCTTCTGGGTTTATCCATCAGCCCTAAGGCTACCCAATTCGCCCCCAGACTATTTCACTAGTTATTATACCACCAAAAACCCCTTCTCCAAATAAAATTCTTTTCTCACTTCTGGATTGAATGAAGTTTGAGTTTTCTATTCTTGGAGTGAGACACTGTTACACACTTGAGTGTGTTTCTCCCACATCACTTTGAATGCCAGATTTTTTATTTGCCATTTTTTTTGAATGCCAAATTTTATATTTGATCCTGGAGGTGACAGAGCTACTGGAGTTTGAGTTGGGTCTGTCTGGTCAGACCTGTGCTTTAGAAAGATCATTTTGCTGGGTGGTGGATGGATTGGAGTAGAGAGAGACTTTTGACAGGTAGACCCACTAGCAAGCTATTATAATAGTTCAGATGTAAGGGGAGGGGGGCTTATACCAGATTGGTGATAGTGTCAGATTGGTGACAGTGTCAGAGTAGAGAAGAGGGAAAAAGTGAGAGATCTTATGAAGGTCAAATTAGTAGGGAGTTTTGGGGGGGGTAACACAACATCAGATGAAGACAGCTTGGAGTCTAGCACTCATAGACCTGGCCGGAGGTGCAAGGGGGAAAGGAAAAGTTGTATTTACAACTTGAGCTGTAGTTTAGTCCAACAAGGAATTCTGATGGACTATGAGGAAAACATGGTGGGAGGAGAGGGTCTTGAAGCCACACATTGGTAGACTTTGTCTTATCTAATTGACTGTCAAAACTAGAAGAATCTTCAGAGATCATCTTGTCCAACCCTTATCCTCCTCAAATCAACATGAGAAATAAACTGATTTATCCAAGGTACCTGGCAATCAGGAATAGAATCACAATCCAGTATTATTGCTCCCTCTTCACTGCCCATTCCAAAATCACCTCCAGAGTGATTCGTAAATCACCAACCATTTTTCCTTCCAATAACATGGCTTAATTGCTAAAAGCTTCTGGCCCTTAGGAAGCAATGACTCCGGCAAACCCATGCTCAGATCCCTGGCAGATGGCCCTCTGGCCCTACATAAGAGGGAGGGAGAACTTCAGATGTAGGACACATGAATGAATGAATGAATGAAGGGAAAATCTTGTATTAATCACTTACTTACTATGTGACAAACACTCTGTCCAATATGCAATGTGCAAATATAAAAGCAAAGACAGTCGTTACCCTCAAAGAGCTTACATTTTAATGTAGAGGAAAAAAGCACATATATGAATGGTGAACAAGGAAGGGCACTTTAGTTAGGAAAGCTATGTGAAAGTTATATTTTAGTTTCTATAGAAATATTAAGAAATAATATCTTCCTCTGAAGCATTTCCAAACTGCTGGGGAAAGCCCCTTGGGAAAAAAAGGGTGATAGGCTGAGAACAAAAAGGCTATTCATTAGGTGACTAGATTGAGGAAGGTAACCAGAAATTCAAAACTGTACCACTGGAGTACCCTGGGTCCAGAGCCTCCATTTTAAGGAGAAATGTCTTCATTTCTCTCTAGTGGCACCTCCAAATCTCTTGACTTTGTATGCCTTGCCATTGTGTGTTTTCCTTTCCACTCATCTGTATATTTTTGTTGGTTGGTCATTTTCTGTCATGCCTGACTCTCTGTGACCTCATTTGGTTTGTTCTTGGTAAAGATCCTAGAGTGGTTTGCCATTTCCTTCTCCACTTTATCTCACAGTTGAAGAAACTGAAGCAAACAGGTTCAGTGACTTGCCCAAAATCACATAGCTAATACCTGTCTGAGTCTATATTTGAAGTGAAGAAGGCTCCAGAATCAGCACTCTATCCACTTCCATACCTAGTTGCCCTTTTATGTATTAGGATGTATAGATTATGTATTAGAACCTCCATTAGAATGTAAGCTCCTTGAAGTCAAGGACTGTCTTTCTGCTTCCCAGAATTTAGAAGAGTGCACATGTGTTGACTCCCCACGCAGGAAAAGTGATAGTCACCCTAACCTACCTAAAAGTAGTGTCCTCTTTTTTTTTTGCATTTGAGGTAAGATAATGATCTCAGGAGGAAAGCCTTTTCCATACTTGAGGGAAATAGTCCAGGGAGGAACAAAGTAGTGACTATTCTGGAAATGTTAACCCCAAATTGTATTTTAACATATTATGACCTTGTTCAAGATTCCCATAAATGTTACATAAAATTGTCTTGTCCCAGAGAGACAAGTCAAAAGGCATAGTATGGTTCACTCAATTCCCACAGTTCCCTCAATAGGGAAACTGCCATTTTGGACATCTGTCTAAGTTAGAAATGATTTGGAATTAAACTAAACTTAAATAAAATTGTTTCCAGCAGATTGGTGCCTAAATACCAGTACAGTGTTGATGTTTTTCTTGGACAACGTCTAGGGAAGTGAGTGGGGCTGTATCCAGGAATAATGGTAGAGTCATTTGATCAAAGTTCATTTCCAGAAGAGAAAGGAACAGAAAGGGTAAGAAATGGGTTCTGAAATGAGGACAATGCTAGAAAGGATTTTCTAATCCATCCTGGAGTTGAGAGGTAGCCTCTGTGATTGATTTGAATATGGAACTCAAAATTAAAAAAAAAAATGAATGTCAAACTTAAGACTTTAAGAAGATCAATTTGAATTTGGAACTCAAAATTTTTAAAAAATGAATGTTAAAAATTGTTTTTAATGTAATTGGGGAAAAATAAAATATTATTGAATACCAAAAAGAAAAAGACCAATTTGACAGCTGAGTGGAGGACAGATTGGTGTAAGAAGAGACTTAAGGCAGGGAGACCAGCTGGTAAGCTATTGACTAAGTGTGAGGTGATGAGGGCCTGGAACTAGGTTGGTGGGAGAAAGAGGGACCTTGGGAGGGTCAAGGAGAGATAGAAAGGATTAGAAAAGCCTCCAAAGAGAGTGGGACAGTGAATTCCTCAGGAAGGTATAACTGGATGGCCTTGTTGCCTGAAGGGCCCAATTGAGATCATTTAAAATAAATTTGTTATGGCCCAGGTTTAGATTTTTCCTACCTTCTTTCAGACACACGTGACTAGGAAAAGGCAGCAAATAGAGTAATTCAAGACTGAAGCTTGGCAGTGCAAGCCTAGGGGAGGATCGACCAAGGACTTTTGCCTTTGTTGGTGCTAGAGAGATCAACAGGGAACATGGAACTTCATGTACCAAGGAACGAGCTGAACTCATAAATGTTTACTGGAAGTGAGGTAACCTGTTTAGGCCAGAAGACCAAAGTACAACTCTATTGTTTCCAATTTTTTTTCCCCAAATGGGGAAGGTGGGAGAGTTTTCTTGAGAGTCAATAGGCTTAATTATAAGCCTGCCCTGAATTTTTGCTGGGTAAATAAAATCTTTCCTTTATTTAATATTATTAGCTCCAGTGTTTGTAGATGAATTGAGGAACTTTTAGGAGAAAAGTAAAGTGAACCATAGACTTACATTCTCAGGGGTCACTATCCACTTAGTGCAGTTGCCTGGCAAAATCAATAGAATGGGAGTCCTGGAATCAAGAACAAGAGTTCAAATTCAGCCTCAGACATTTTCTAGTTATACAACTGTGGGCAAGTCTCTTAACCCTGTTTACCTCAGTTTCCTCATCTATAAAATTGCTGCAGAAGGAAATTTGGCAAACTGCTTATAGTGGGGGGCTGGCCCGCAGCCCTCCCAGGAAAGGAAAGATAGAAGGTTGACCTTGGGGAAAGGACTGAAGCCAAGGAGATGGATAAGAAGCAGGCAGACACACACGTAATAATTAACAATTGAGCTCCACAGAACAAGCCCAGCTACATAACTCTCAGGAGGACATGAGACCATTAAGTGGCTTTAAATTAACAACACCGGGTTACCAGGAGTATAGAGATTAGCTGAGAGGAAAACCTGGTCCTTTAGAGTAAATACTCCAAACCCAGACCACTGGGGCTTGAGCTTAGGAGGATAACAAGGAAAGGTCTTTAGAGAGAGAGGGGGGGGGAGTTAAAGATGAGCTTGGCCAGAGGCTAAGCTCCAGGAAAGACAGAGACAGGTAGGAGGTGAAGAGGGAAGGGGCTGGCTTTCTGTGCACCCTCCTACTTATTCTTATTGAGATGCAAATGTGCACAATACTTATGGATGAATACATAGTGGATTGCCATTGGGTCAATTGTAAATTACGACACACAAGGGGCTCGGTGAGCACAACCAGGTGAGCACAAAGAAACCTGAGTTCCGGCCTAAACCTGGCAGATGCTGGGATCAAGGGTCAAATGCTTTACTTGCCATGCGCAGGACTGAGCATGCTCTCTCCTAAGACAATCTTTACATTTAATTATTCCCCTTGTCCATACATTGGTGAGGACTGCTACACTGCTGCAGTACTTTTTTTTAATTCTTACCTTCTGTCTTGGAATGAATACTATAAATTGGTAGAAGACAGCAGAAGAGTAGTTAAAGTCTAGGCCCTGGAGGTTAAGTGACTCACCCAGGGCTACACAGCCAGGAAGTGTCTAAGGTCTCCTGTCTCTAGGCCTGACTCTCCATCTACTGAGCCCCCCAACTGCCCCCACACTCCAGTATCTTTGCTAAGAAAACCCCAAATGTGGTCACGAAGAGTGGGATACGACTGAACAACGACGCTGTCCACTTCGCTGTAAAGATCTATTTTAGAGCCTGTCTGGAACATTTCATAGAAATAATACAGGAGTGGCGGGTGCCTAATACAGAGAAATATTCATGCATTGCTCAAAATCTTCCCGGTGCCTGCCTTTGGAACTCTGCAGACCCAGAAGACCATCGGACTCAGAATCTGCTGGCACTCCAGTTTGGTCACTCTACGAGATCAGAAAGGACATCAAATGCCTAACTCAATCAGAGCAAGAAAAGGTTTCAAGTTTTGAGAAAAGGCAGGCAAGACTAATGGGGAAGGGCCATCATCTGGGGTCCAGGATGACCTAGCGGCTCAGGTGGACTCTGGGTAATGAACTGTTACTATGGCAACTAGAGCTGCCTGGATACCAGATATCAACCCCCCACTTCTCATCCCCCCCCCTTGGGCTCCTCAGAGCTGATCCAGTTCAAATCGGGGAAGTAGAGATGAGACTAGTCCCAGGCTATGAAAATCAGTCCTGGGGATCCACTAGCTGTCCATATGGATGTGAGTGCTGGAGAACAAAGCAGTAGCTGAACTAAACCAGACAGACGTCACTGAAGAAGTGTAAGGCAGATCTGCTCTTTGTCAGATCATGGAAGGCAATTCGACTGTATGTTAACGGGCTTCTTTCCACTTCTGTAGGTAAGCAGTTCGTAGCAGAAAGAAAGCATGTGGAGCCAGCTAGGTGGCTTGTTGGTTAGACATGCCAGGCCTGGAGAAACTGGGGGAAGACATTTCTTTGTTGGGCAAGTCACTAGCCTAGCCCTCGCTGCTCTTCTGCCTTAGAATTGCCAGTAAGACAGAAATTAAGAGCTTATTTAAAGATAAATAAGAGGAAGGATGTGCTCTTAACAATAGCTAATATTTATATGGCGCTCTAAAGTTTGCAAAGCACTCATTTGGTCCTCACAGCAACCTTTGGAGGTAATTATACCCATTTTTACAGACTAGGAAAGCTAAGAAGTTCAATGACTTGCTCAGAGCCATATAGCTAGTAAGGGTCTGAAGCTGAATTTGAACTTGGATCTTCCCAAATCCAGGTCTGATACTCTATCCATTGTGCCAATGTTCTTTGTGTCTGATCTGGGTTTTGTCGCCTTTACATACACTGTTGCTTTTTGTTGTTGTTGTTGTTACCTTAATTTCTGTCTTAGTATCCATTCTAAGGCAGAAGAACAGCAAGGGCTAGCAAGCAGGGTTAAGTGACTTGTTCAGGGTCACATAGCTAGAAAGAATCCTAGATCAGATTTGAAAGAGGTCCTCCTGACTCTTGTTCTGCTCTATCCATTAAGCCCCTAGCTGGCCTAGAAACCCAGGTCAGAGACAGAGACAGAGAGTTCCAAGTGATATTTTTCTGTTCTATCCATTTTGTCACCTAGCTACCTTAGAGACCCAATTGAGGGAAAGAGAGAGACAGAGACATAAAATTACAGTTGGTATTTTTCTGTTCTATCCATTATGCCTAGCTACCTTAGAGACCCAACTGAGAGAGAGAGAGAGAGAGAGAGAGAGAGAGAGAGAGAGAGAGAGAGAGAGAGAGAAAGAGAGACTGAGAGAGAGGGGGTGGAAAGAGAGAGAGAGAGAGAGAGAGAGAGGGAGAGAGAGAGAGAGAGAGAGAGAGAGTTCCAAGTGGTATTTTTCTATAGTTAGCAAAATGGAAACTTTTGATGGATATATAGAGAAGAGCTCAGCATTGAACTTTCCTCCCATTAATTATTTTTATTTATGTCTTTTCTTATCAATACAACCCCTCCACAAACTGAATTCTCACTTGTAACAGAAAAAAATTTAAGTGCAACCTGTTTGAAATCACTCAATATTGTTTTATTAAGTATCTACTATGTTCTAGTTTGTTGCAATTTCCTATATTTTTTAGGTGCTAGAAAAGAATAAGAATGGCAGGGACGGGAGTTTAGAGTTTAATTGCTTGGGAACATTTTAACCTAAGGGGAGCTGTTGAAAGCTAGTCTGTGTCACGCTGCAGTAGAATTTATTTTATTTTATTTTTTTAAGAAAGGAGAGTCACTTGCTTTATGGGAAATGTGCCAGAGAGATACAGCATAGACAGTGAACTCACTATCACAAACTCACGAAATGTGTCCTGGCTCCGAGTATTTAGGGATCCCTCTCCTCACCCCCTTTCAGGCCTAGCAGCCACACTAAGTACTGACTGCTCCTGATCACAGAAACTCCATTCACTCAGGACTGATTAACCATCAGAAGAGCACTTTCACCCGGCAATCAGCCAGGAAGTGAAATGTACCCCCAGCAGGGGTCAGAGCCACTGCCAGAGGGCATAATCAGATCGGAGTAAGCTGAACATTATGCCTCCTCTTTAACCCCTCAGCATGAAAATGCCTGAGAGACAACCCCACCCCCCCCCTACACACACCCAATTTGTGTGAGCGTGTGGGCACACAGGAGGTGGTGGAGGAGCAGGCTGGCCAGGATTGGGGGGCTTTAAAGCCCATGTTATTCCTGTGCTTTTGCTTTAGTCATATACATTGAATCTACATGGGAACAGGTCATTGTCATAGGCCACACAGAGTTGGAAAGGCTAGAATCTTAATGGGAAGGAAGGCACCAGCCAAGAGGATCACAAGTTTTGGGTTATTGTTGGAAATGCTCATATTCTATAGCCTAAATCGGCCGAGTTTGAACCTAGACATTTTGAGAATATCAGAAGGAAAGCAGCTGGGGGCAGCTGGGTGGCCCAGTGGATTGAGAGAGCCAGGTTCAGAGATGGGAGGTCCTGGGTTCAAATGTGCCCCAGACACTTCCTAGCTGTGTGACCCTGGGCAAGTCTCTTAACTCCCATTGCCTAGCCCTTACTGCTCTCCTGCCTTGGAACCGACGCACAGTTTAAATTCTAAAATGGAAGGTAAGGGTCTTTTGTTGTTGTTGTTGTTTAATAAAAATAAATGGAAAATTGAAATTTGACAGGCAAGCTTCAGACTCCAGCAGGTAATTTAGGGGGTTGTAGTGCCATCTGGTGGTAACTACAGAGATTGCACCCTGGGGAGCTCCTTGAAATAGACTACCTCTACCCTGTTTCAATCCAGCTGCTACAAAGACTTATAATATTTTGTCACTAGGATGGTGGCAGTGCCAGAGGAGGGGAGGGGGAAATATTCAAGAGATGTTATAAAGATAAAATAAAATCGACAGACCCTAAAAATAGATTGGATATAAGGTTGGGAGACGGGAAGGTTAGAGAGGGAAAGGAGTTGAGGATAATACCCAGGTTTCAAGCCTGAGCCATTAGGCAGAATGAATGATGGTTCCCTTGACAGTGATCAGAAAGATAGGGGGGGGGGGGGGGGGAGTTTTTCAGGGGGAAATATAATGAGTTCATTTCTAGACATGGTGAGTTTAAGATGTTTCTAGGACTTCAAGTCTGAGATATAATTGTGCCTGTGTAGACAAGATTTCCTTGGAACCTGCATTTTTTCAGCTTTTCTCTTTTCGGTTCCACCCCATTTAGTCTGAGGATATGTTTAATTCCTAACAATAATTCATGATTTGTCAAATAGCTCTAGCCTCACTCCCAGAGGTGCTTAATCTTTTTCCCAACTTCAAGACCCCACAAGTCATTCATTCACATAGAGATTAAATGGAATCTTGACCACAGTATATAAAATGGACGGTATAAGAAAAGATTGTTTTAGAACTTCAGTACCTTTAAAGATGTTCCCAATAAGATCTAAAATTTCACCTACCTCCACCAAGTCTTCTGCAATTGGCTTTTAGCAAAAATAACTAAAGACGATAATTTCAGAAAAATTATGTGGAAATTCATTTTAAAAAAATTTAAGCTAATAAAACATACATAGAAGGGGGGGAAAAAAAACAACCAAAGGCCTCATTAGAGAAGTGCTCCAACTTTTCCCCAATATCAGTATCACAGGAGAGGCTAACTACCTTTAGCTACTTTAGTAACTACTCTCAACTCCTAGCCAAATGACTATTAGCCCCAGGGAATATGGTCTTTCTTCATGTCACCTTGTGAGAAATCACAGCTACCATTTGGAGAGCCATCAGCAGGTACAATGCTCATATTCTTTGATGTCTTCTCTCAATAGTCTCTTGCATCTTTGTGATCTCCCTTGTGAAGAATCGTGATTCTCTGCCTAGCTCTCTCTACATGTCTGTCTCTGTGTCTGTCTCTTTTTTTATATTATTAAGTTTTAATTTGATTTTCCCCCAATTACATGTAAAAACAGTTTCTGACATTTTTCAAAGAATATTGAATCCTGAATTTTCTGTCTCTAATTCTTATAGTATAACATTAAAATCATCTCAGGTATCTCTATTTATGTTACATACCCAGAGGCCATCCCTGCCTTGTTTTCTTTTATTGTCTTGAACCCTTACCTTCTGTCTTAGTGTCAATTCTAAGCCAGAAGGGTATCAAAGGCTATGAGTAGTTAGGGCTAGGCGAGTGAGGCTAAGTGACTTGCCCAGGGTCACATAGCTAGAAAGTGTTTAAGGCCAGATTTGAACCCAGGCCCTCCCAATTCCAGGCCTGGCACTCTATCCACTGTGCTACCTACCTATCTAGCTCCATCCAGTATTTCTTGTGGGGGTTTTTTGATGTGTAAAAGATCTGGCTCCAGAGTTTACAACAAAGGGGAAAAGATGGATGAGATACTGGGAGTGGTGGGACCTGAATGGAGCCATGGAAGTTCCTAGAATTCCCCATTTCCTCTGTGACCATTTTGGGGATACAGAGGACAGAGAAACATAAAACAGCTGAACTGGGGCTCCCTGCCTGCCAATAATGGACTTTGGGAGTGGTCTCCCTCAGTTGCCAACAGCTGCAATCCATACCACTCTGTTCTGTGACTGAGACCACATTGTGGGTGACGGCAGCAGTGGATTGTGGTTGCTGCTGTGGTCTGAGACAAGAACAGTTCAGCCCTTGACAGAGACTTCCTGCCAGCTATGTATGTGGGGAGCAGGGAATCACTATGATTAAGACGAATGGGTAGAGGTAAAACAGACCATGGAGCAGGAGGAAAGAACCAGTGTCTTTCCTAAGACAATGAGGTCATTGTGGTACTCCATCATTCCTGAGCAGATCGTGTCTCCAGACTCTTTCTCCATAAGCCACTGAAAAATGGCAAATAAACCAGAGATGCCTTGGAGCACACACTCAAATTGGTACAAATCTGGCTGGGAAGATGAAACTGTCTTCTTTCTGTCTTCTTCTGTTCAAGGGAATCTGCCAAAAAAAAAATAGTTCAAGACAACTTGAACCCTTGGTAGGATCGATTTGTTCACTTTAGTTCTCTTGTTCAGAGTCTACAAACATTCATTTTTCCAAATTCCTCTTCTGCACCACCATGGCAGGGGCAGCTGGGAAGTGCAGTGGATAGAGTGCTGGTCAGGAGGACCCGACTTCAAAACTTATTAGCTATGTGACCCAAGGAAAATCACTCAACCCTCTTTGCCTCTGTTTCTCTTCTATAAAATGAACTAGAGAAGGAAATGGCAAACCATTCTAGTATCTCTGCCAAGAAAATCCTAAATGGGACCACAAAGAGTTGGACGTGACTGAAAAAAACGACTGAATTGAATTCCTGTTCTAGGTGATCGTATAAATGAATTGCTGGCCTCTCAGATGATGCTATTAACCAACAGTTCCTCCCAGAAGACACTCCATCTTGTGAGTCTGGGATTTTTCACTGGCTGTCTCCCATGCCTGGAAGACTCTTCCTCCTCATCTTTCTCTCCTGACTCCCCTGGCTTACTTCAAGTCCCAGGTAAAAGCCTGTCTTCCATGACAAGCCTTTCCTGATCCTACTTAATGCTAGTGAATTTTCTTCTGATTTACTCCAATTTATCCCAAATAAATCTTGTCCATGGTCATTTGCATGTAGCCTCCCTGTGAGTTCCTTGCAAATAGGGTCTGTCTTTTGTTTTTCTCTGAAACTCCTATACTTATACCAGTGCCTGACACATAGTAAGTTCTTTTTTTTTTAACTCTTACTTTCCATTTTAGAATCAATACTGTGTATTTATTCAAAGGCAGAAGAGCAGTAAAAGATAGACAATGGAGATTAAGTGACTTGCCCAAGGTCACACAGCTAGGATGTATCTGAGGTCAAATTTGAACCCAGGACCTCTTGTCTCTAGACCTGGGTCTCACCACTGTGACACCTAGGTGTCCCTGCATACTAAGTTCTTTTTTTTTTTTTAAACCCTTACCTTTGGCTCCAAGGCAGAAGAGTGGTAAGGGCTAGGCAATGGGGGTCAAGTGACTTGCCCAGGGTCACACAGCTAGGAAGTGGCTGAGGCCAGATTTGAACCTAGGACCTCTCGTCTCTAGGACTGGCTCTTAATCCACTGAGCTACCCAGCTGCCCCCTGCATACTAAATTCTTAATTAGTGCTTAATTAAGTGCTTGCTAATTGACTGAATATGTTCTTCCAAGTCTTTTATGAGGTCTTCTATGACAGATACAGAAATCTTCCAAGGTACCCCCAAATAGGTCCAGAGTGGGTAAGAAAGATTAGGGCACATCCTGTATCTCACTCACAGGACCATCCAACCTGATATTTAGGATAGCCAAGTCATTCTATTCTCCTTTTCTATTCCTATGATGCCTTAGCATTTTTTGAAAGGGAAAATCCTCCCAGCTTGCTGCAACAGGTCTTATAAGTGGATGCAAACTTGTGTAACGTTGGACAAATCCTCCATACCTCATTTGTTCTTGGATGACTTTGGATGGGAAGGATGACAAGATGAAGATTGATGGATGAGTAGTCAAGACCAAACAATGAAGGCCTGATCTTCAGATTCTCAAGCTTCATTCCCCAAGAGCATCCTGCCATTCAGAGTGGCAAATGTTGGAGGGATGTGATAGGATACTATACCAGACCTTAAAGTACTCAACACTGTATAAGATGTATAAGAAAGCATTTGTTTAGCAAAGAATTGGAAACAAAGTAAATTTCTATTGACTGGGAAATGAACAACCTAATTATGATACATGAGTGGAATGGACTATTCCTGTGCTGTAAGAAAGGATGAATGTGATGAAAACAGAGAAGCTTGGAAAGATATATAGGAACTGATATAGAGCGAAATAAGCAGAACCAAGTCTTTACCATATAGGTAAAGACTACAACAAGGGGGAGAAAGGTAGCACAATGGACTGGGTTCATATTTGACCTCAGACACTTCCTAGCTGTGATAAGTCACTTAACCTCAGTTGCTTAGCTCTTACCACTCTTCTCTCTTAGAACCAATACTTAGTATTGATTCTAAAACAACAGATGAGGATTTAAAAAGTAAATAAATAAATACTACAACTGTTAACAGAAAAAGACAACCATATGCATACAAAAAAATTAAAAGTGAATGTTACAAAATTATAAAAGAATCATGACTCAAAAGAGGAGATATGATGTGACACTCCCAACCCACCCCTTTGGAAAGGAGGGAAATCCATAAATGTTACAGATTGCATATGTTTTTGAACTTTTTTCAATGAAGATTTATATTGATCCCCCCCTCCTGGTTTTTTGTTTTTGTTGTTGTTGTTCTAAAAACTGCTCTTTGTTATATGGGCTGGCTCTCTGGGAAGAGAGAGGGAGAGGAACTAGAAAAAACTCTAAAAAAACCCATAAAATAACAATAAAAATCATTTACAATTATTTTTAAAGTAAATAGTTATTGCTATCCAAGGCTTATTTCTCCAGGACCAGGAGCGCATTAGATGACGATTCTCGCTGTGGTTTAAGAGATTACTCTGAAGCTAGTATGAAACAGGTTCTGTCACTCTAAAATCTGTATTGGAAGTGTTAGATCTGTTCTCAATATGTTCAAAGAAAAGTGCTACCAACTCAGATGGTTTATCTTAAGAATTTCAGCACCAGCAGCTTTTGGAGGTTGTGTAGATGAGCCTTTTTACTTCTGAACTTAAACAGGAATAAAATAAGCAACGTCTCGTCCAAAGAACTGACAGCTAGACTGACTCCAGGCTGAGGGAAGAAGCTTTATTATATGAGAATAGTAGCTAGTAAAAGAAGCAGTAAGTAAAGGAGGGGAGGTGGGTAAGAGTTTTCAGGAATGCTTTTTATCTTGGAAAATTACTAAGGAAGGGGTCATTTGTTTGGACAGTTGTTGCCCTGTCGTTTCCAAGGAACTGATGTCACCTTACCCATGATCTGCTTTGGTCTGTGTGGCTTTACCCATGATTCATTCTGCCCACTGAGGGGAGCAAACTGCAATGTAAATGAGATGCAAATGATATGTTAAACACCCCAAGGCAACTTTCCATCAAATTTTGCTCTTTTCTGCGCAGCCTCTAAGGAAGGCAGTCAATGTGGAAATTGAGCATTGTTTGAACCTAGTTCTATGTGCCTGGGAAACTGATTGACTGTTTAGAGACCCCTGACCAAGGCTTTAGGTTATATATGGGAGGAATTTTCTCATTGTTGTAAATCTAAGCAACCCATATGTCTTATCTGGAAGGTGGTTCTGTACTAATCAGCTAGTCATTGTTTCCATGTTCTTTTGATTGTTTACAGCTTCTTGGCAGGGTTTGTTCATTCCCCACTCCAAATGACACAGGGCCCAGAATTGGGATAGGGGTGAAGGGCAGTCTTCTGGAATTGCTTCCTGCTAAATAGGGGTGCAGGATAAAGAGGTGGGGGCACTGTATTACTTGGCGGGGCAGCAGGGGTAATCCCAAGGCTTCTGGGAATGGAAGGCAACAGCAGTATTACCCACTGGATGAAGGTGTATTTGTTGCTCAGTAGCCACCATCTGAAACTGGAACTGGGAAAGCCAAGAGGACACAAATTCAACAATGCCATTAAAAAGGCAAGGGCCAATTAGCAAAAGAAGCAGAAGTGTAAGTAAAGGGAATAAGAGGGAATACCCCCAGGGGCCCAAGGGGAGGAAAGACCTAAAGGTTTCCCAAAGGGATGCCGGGTTATGGTTAACATTATGGAGCCATCTAGCTTGCTGATAAATCCTGTTGAGGGTCTCTTCAACCTCTGTAAAACATGTTAATCCAGGTGCAACAGGAGGAATTGATGGCTGCATATACTCTACCTTCCTCTGGTAGGAGATAATCCAGGGTCTTACAGTTCTCCAGCATCAGGTTGGCAGGTATTATAAGGAAAGTGTGTAAATTTGCAGAGAGAAGTGGCATGAGACCTGCAGGAAGATTCTGGAACTTGGAAGGAAGGGTTAGGCTGGGACCAAGGCTGTTAGTTGTCTCTCTGGAGAATATCTGAAGGTGGGTGGCTGCAAATTTCCTTGGTGGCTAATCCTGTCCTTTCCTGCTTGCTGTTTTGCTTGCTGTATTTCATCAAGGCGAACCTGAACCATCTGTAGTGATTGTGAGATGGGGTCTGGATTTTTTTGGATCTAAGATCTTCCCTGACCCTAGCAAAAGTTTACACAGACTCTTTCCTTAAATCCAGCTAAAAGGGGTTTAATTGTAGGTTTAAGATCAGGGACTTGGGATTTAGGCCTTTAGGATTAGAGTAGGAAATTCACTCAGAAGAAATCTCTGTGAAGAGATATTTAGATCTTGTGTGTTTAGGTAGATTTTTGTGTGTGGTAGGGAAGTGTCATTCCCTGGTCTGATTTTATCTTCATTCTCAGGGATAGGGGAGCCAGAACAGCCAATTGTTAGGTACTTTCATATTTTTCACAAGGGGTGTAGTTCAAGGAGTCCTGCGTCTTAACATGTCAAGCACTGCAACCTTGAGTCTCATACTAGGTTCAAGTCCTTGAACTCTTTGGGCAGAATGTCATCAATCCACATAGGTTTGGTTCCGTCTTTTTGACCTTGTGCTCTTTGGCACTGTACAAATAGCTTTGTGCTTCTTTGGCACTGTTCAATGGTTCTTTTTGTATTCCCTTCTCCTGGAATCAGACAGAATCATTAAGCGAAGTCCCATAAATTTTATCACTAAATGGCAGATTTCCATAGTCTAAAGCTTTGGGGTATGCTTTGACATTATAGCAAATGTATTTTAAACTTACATTATTTCAAAATCAACAAAGTTAAAGAAAATCTTCTCAATACTGGTGACATGTGCTTCAAATACAAAAAAGAGAGAAAAAATAAAACCAAAATAGTATATTGCACATGCAAGCAAAAACAAGTTTCCCCCATACCTACTGCTGTTAACCTATTGATTTGTGGATGGCTTCTCAGAAGGTAAAGACAATACAGTAGTGTCTCATAACCGATGCTGAGCAATCACCTGCAGGAAGCCTACTGCCCAGTTATATGTCAGAAGAATTCAGAGAAGAACAAGTGATATTATATTACTTGAGTTTGCTGTGAGGGGCCCCAGGCAAAGGCCCTGCTAAGAAATTTTGGTGCCCAGGGAAACCTCAAAATCACAGATAATCATTGGTGTGACACTTCATACACAGTAGTTGAAAGACCAGACAATCTACCAGTCTATAAAATGGTCCTGGAGAACTATCATGCTCTGCAAAGGGAACACAACAACCATCTGCAACCAGAGAGGAAGTTGGGTGCAAAGGGGACAGAACACATGGATAGGTGTTAAACAGGCTCTGGAAAAGAGTCCATCCGCCAGTTACAGATAGATTGTTGAAGCCAGATATTGACTTAAAACACACACACACACACACACACACACACACACACACACACACACACACACACACACACACAAAACCTCTTAACTTTCTTCTTAGAATCAATACTAAATATTGGTTCCAAGGCAGAAGAATGGTAAGGGCTAGGCAGTTGAGGTTGAGTGACTTGCCCCCAGGATCACACAGCTAGGAAGTGTCTCAGGACAGACTTGAACCCAAGACTTCTTGTTTCTAAAACTGAGTCTCAATCCATTGATCCACCTAGATGCCCCCATACACTGACTTTTATATAGAGGATCTGAATTATACTGGTAAGAGACTTATATGAAGAGGAGATTGCAAAAGAGAGAGAGGGAAGGAGGGAACAAGGGTAGGAGGGAAGAAGGTAGAGAGAGAGAGAGATTAGAGGGGAAGGGGAGGGGAAGGAAGGAAAGGGGAAAGAAGGGAAGGGAAGAGAAGGAGAAAGGAAGGGAGAAGAGGGGAGGGGAGGGAAAGGGAAGGGAGGGGAAGGGAGGAGAAGGGAGGGAAGGGGAAGACAGAGGAAGGAGGGGAGAGAGGAGAGGAGAGGAGAAGAGAAGAGAGGAGAGGAGAGGAGAAGAGAAGAGAGGAGAGGAGAGGAGAGGAGAGGAGAGGAGAGGAGAGGAGAGGAGAGGAGAGGAGAGGACAGGACAGGACAGGACAGGACAGGACAGGACAGGACAGGACAGGAGAGGACAGGAGAGGAGAGAACAGGACAGGAGAGGACAGGAGAGGAGAGGGATGATGGACTTTTTGTTTAAGGAAGGTGTACCAGGTTAAGCTCTAAGAACAGAAAACCAAGAAAGCAAGACAATCCCTATTCTTAAGGAACTTACCTTCAAAAAGAAGAAGAAAAAACATAAAGGAGACTGGAAAGGTAGTTTGTATAAAACATATTGTAAAATGAATAGGAGGGGGCAGCTAGATGCCAGGCCTAGAGTTGGGTAAATCGTTTCAAATCTAGCTGTGTGACCCTGAGCAAGTCACTTAATCCTAATTGCATGGCTCTTGCCACTCCTCTGTCTTAGAGTTGTTACTAAGATAAAAAGTAAGGATTTAAAAAAAATTATTAGGAGAATCTGCCAAGACTGCATGGGTATAAGGAGAACCTTTATATAGACAGGGAGAAAGGATGAGGCTGAATCCAGTGATTATCCCTTTCGTGTCTAATATGCCTAACTGTGGAAGTCCCAAGAGAATGGAAGTCACTTATAAAGCTTGAATCAAAGAGGCCTGGAGATGGCAATTGTCCCCGTGGGCCATTCACCAGTTTATGATTGGAAATGAAGGACAAGGAGCCTGAGGATACCGATGAAACAGCCATACAGTCAACAGGTCACCACAAAAAGGCCAAGACAATCTGTCCAATGGCCCAGCTGATTCATTATGGTATATGAGTAGTAGGAGAGGAGTTTGAATGTGTGGGTAGTTGATGCCCATTCATAGAATATATGTATCTATGAATATGTGTGTATATATGTATATATACACAATACACACATATATTTATGGTGTATATATATGTATAATATGCTTGGTATGTAACCTCAACATGCATATAATCTCGCCCTGTATTGCTTCATTGCAATATATTGTATTTGACATGAATTTGGCTTAAATTATTCAACTTTAAATTTGTACATAATTTTTATGCATTGGAACTATCTGTTGCATGCATCTAACTAATGTAGAAGTTCTGTTTTTGGAACATTCTGTATTTGGGATAATTATCTCTGACTCTGCTATATTCCAGATGACGAATGTTTATGCTATTGCTTACAGATGGACTTGTATGCCTGCTGTGATGTGTAATGACTGCATATATTAATTTTTTTCCCAGAGGGAGACTGAAATCACCCACGCTGTCACTGTCCTCTTTGAAACGAAGGGCAAACAACAGTCATTTCTATGCTGACTCCCATATTAGCTCCTTGAGGACAGACTATCTTTTAGCTTTCTTTTTATCTCTAGCATTTAACAGAATGCCCGACCCTTAGTAGGTGCTTAGTAAATGTTCCTTGACCAACAAGGAATTAGTAGGTTGCAGCTCCAAAGAGCTCTCTTGGTCCTATTCCAAGTTGATATTCATGGCAACCAAGAGCATCATGGGATTTGAAAGAAAGATTGTTACCCCAGCTTCTTTGCAGTTGTGAGGGAGCTAATATACAAAATTATGAACTTCTCTCAAAATGCAGAAATAAACACAGAAGTTTCTATTTCCCTAAGAAGCAGCTAATTTCCCAAAGCCACATCATTCTAAGCTAGCCTAAGTTTCAGTAAATAGACATTGTATTTGCCCTATAAGGAATAAAATGTATGAGTGGGGTCAGGCCTGGTTAGAACTTCGAGCTCGTTGTCATCAACCAATGGTGAACTGGGAGAGAGGTGGGGTGAGGGTATCACATTAGGGACCATATAAGCAACGGTACACCTGCTGCCCAGGTACACTTGCCATACTTGGGCATGTGCCCTTTCTCATGAGAAAGAAATATACTTGCTTCTGCTCATCTTGGCAGTCTCTAGTTGTTTTCAAGCCATGCTGTACCATACATAGTGCTACTAAACAGAGTCTCTAGGATGTTTTAAAGGGATGTTATCTAATTACCTGTTGTGACAGGGGTCGAAAGGATTTTTCTAATCCCAATCCGAAAGGGACTTTGATCAAAGAACTGGAACTCATCACAAGGACCCAAGTTAAAAAGTACAAACTTTATCTTAGCCTAAAGACTTATGTTGGCTGTTTGGCCAGGGGTGGCTACAAAGAGCATTGGACAATAGCCTAACAGTGATGGTGAACCTTTTAGAGACTGAGTGCCCAAACTGCAACCCTCACACAGTATGTGAGCCCCCTGCCTTATCCCAGACAGGAGAGGGAGGAAGCATTCCCATTGGGCTGCTGGTCAGAGGGGTGGGTGATGGGAGAAGTGTCTTCAGGCACATGTGGAGAGGGGGAAAGGAGCAGTCCCTTCTGGCACCCTCAGGCACACAAGCCATAGGTTTGCCAACATGAGCCTAGGATTATAGTTAAAAGAATTAATTCCTTTTGTTAGGAAGAGACTATGTGGTAGCTACACTCTAGGAATGGGGAGCAGAAAGCAATGGAGTTCCCTTAGAGGAGAGGGAGTCTGAAGACAAGTAGTTAGTAGCAGAAACCATTGAATGGCAGAGGTTTCTACCACTCTGTTGTATGGTAGAAAGAACAAAAATAGTGGACCCCAGCTCACCAGAGAAAGCAGCCTGGCAGATGCCCTCATCTAGTAGGCATCTATGGATCAATTTGAACTCAAATCTTCCTGTTTCTCAGCCCAGTACTCTGTCTACTGTACCACCATCTTTTGAAAAGTAGTAAAATTATCATTATGGGAGAAACTAGCAAGAAAGCCTGCTAGTTATCTTGTTATGATAGTTAATTTAAATCAATTTCTACTTTGAGCTTAATATTTCTCTTTTGGATGGCTATGTTACAAGGGAATCACTTTAAAAGACTGATATATATTAATTTAAGGTCGCCAAGGAATCAGCTATGTAATTCCTAAATGAAAAACTCAAGTCAGCCGTCAGCCTTTTTGGAGTTTAATTACAATAGGAGCAAGAAAGGAATTAGAGATATATAGAGAGAGAGAAAGGGGAGAGAAGGGAATAGGGCTTAAATACCCCTTCTGTTTAGGCTGGGCCAAAAGGCCCAAGCCCTTAGATAGCTGGGGCAAAGAAAAGAGATCAGTCCCTTTCACTCACGTGTCCAAAATGGAGAAACAGTCTCAGAGGCCCCCACCTTCAGCTTCCTTCAGAGCAAGCTTCCTCAGACACCAGGAACCACATCGACCAAAAACTCAATCCTCCCCCTCCAGTCTCCAGACCCTCCTATCTTTAAGGACACCATCCAAGTTGCCTCCCCTCAGTCCTCACATCTACCAATCACTCTTCATCAATTTCCCTGTCAATGGAGGCTCTCGCTTAACCCAGGACCGCCCAGAGGTTTCTGGCTTTTGCACATGTCTGTTGAAGGTCATATTTTTCAAATGATTAAATCTTTACTCCTTTGTTCCAGCCCTTTCTAAATCCTGTTAACTTGAGTATGGTAGAGATTGGAATAATTAAATTTTGATCTAGGCTGCAGCCCTTACTCAATCCTATTAGGACTGAATAGGGTGGAGATTTATTCCAAGTATCTCCATTGTATCAATTCTAAATCAATCAAGACTCAAAGAAATTCCTGTTCTATGCTTAAGCATAGGTCAAAGTCCTTTCCATTGTTCAGCAAACGGTTTCTGTCCTAAAGTAATCTTAAGGGAAGAGAAGGAACCTCCCATGCCAATGGAGTTCCCATTCCAATAGACTATCAGTAAGAAATTTTCCAAGTATGAAATATCCCAATGGTGAAATTTCCAACATTTATAAGTCTAAGGAATTTTGAGGTTTACAATCCCCCCTGATGATCATTGGGAGACTAGTCTCCCCATTGATCATTTAATATAATCATTTTGTAGTTCTAAATTCACTTCTAACTAAAGAAATATTCAATTTTCTAGGAGAAATTAGAATAGTGAGAGAGGAAATAGAAAAGAAAAGAAAGCAAAACCAATGTTTGCTAGGCGCATTGACAGAAAGCCAAATTAGGGGCAGTCCCTTTTGGCATAAATGTTACAATAAATGTTCAATCAAAAGTTCAGTCCAATCAATCACATCGAAAGTTCATTCTTAATCTTCTTGATGAAGTGTAGGTTTTTGGCATCTTTCTGCAACAGTTCATTCTCTGGATATAAAAGTTTCAAGCTTCTTTCTTGAAGATCTTTTCTTGAACAAAATCAAAATCTTTGAATTTTTTATAAAAGTAAAATCTTAAACAAAAGTCTTGGATTTTTATAAAAATAAAATCTCAAACAAAAAAAATTCAAAAATTCTTAGATTTTAAATTAAAATACAATCCCCCCTGAAGTAAGTATTTAAAAAAAAATATATCAAGTTTAGCTCAGAATGCAATGTTCAGTTATGGGGTTGTATGTGTCAATTATCAAAAGAATAGAAAAAATAATCAAAAACATAAGAAAAACTCAAAATAGACCTTGTATAGGTCCAGTTTAAAGTAATTTCTATCCCACAAGTATGTAGGACAGAATGCAGTAATATTTCACTTAGCCATTTGTAGCCAAGACTACAGGAAGTTGCCATAATATAAGAAGAAAAGAATTAGAATTCTATTTTGATGGGGAAATGTCATTCCCTTGTCTGATTTTTTTTCCTTCAGAGATATAGGGAGCCAGCATGATAGTCAAGCTTTGTACTTGTTTGAGTATTTTGAAAAGAGTGTAGATACAAGGAAGTCCTACGACTTAAACATAAGTTAAGCGTCGCAACCTCGAGTCTCACTTTAATATTTCTTGTGTGCTCTATTGGCACTATTCAGGTTTAGTCTGTGCTCCTTGTTTTTATCCCTTTTCCTGGAATCAGACACAAACATTAATCACAGTCCTATAATATTTTATCAATAAATGGCAGGTTCCCATAGTTTAAAGCTTTTAGGCATATATTGATATTATAGCAAGAGTATATATATTAACTTGTATTACTGCAGGGAAAAAAATAATATTAATATTAATTATGTGTACCTTCAGTACAAAAAAATGAGAAAAAAATCAAATATTCTGATCAAAAAATAAAAAGAAATAAGAAAAAATAAGGAAAAAAAATCAGTAATTCAATATATTCTTGAAAAAAAAACATCCATTTGTCTATGGATTATTATCTCCAATTCATATGATAAGATAGAGTCACAATTCATATGATAGGATAGAGTCAATCAGTCTCAGCAGAAGATGCTTTCTTCACATGTGAGCAGTGAATCCAAGAGTCTCTTTCTCCAATCTTTATAGATGTTGGAGTAGTTAATAATATTTGGAATGGTCCTTCCCATGAAGGTTGAGTTGCTCCAGTTCGCTTGAAATTCTTGATATAAACTTTATCTCCTGGGTTCAGGTCATGCAGAGAAAAGTCTAATGGTCCAGCTTGTACTGCAGCTCTGGATTCATGAAGTTCACGTAGTTTGTGCTGTAACTCCTGTATATAGGAAGCAATAGTAATATCTCCCCCTAATAGCGATGTATAAGCCGGGGAGAAAGGCTTAGCCTGTATAGGCGGATGTCCAAAAAGCATCTCAAACGGTGAAATATGTAAGTCTCCTCTAGGCCTGCTTCTAAGATAAAATAGGGCCAGAGGGAGAATTTCAGGCCATTTTAAATGGGTCTCAGTGCATAATTTGCCAATCATAGTCTTAAGTTCTTTATTCATCTTTCCTACTATTTGGAGAGGAGAGAAAAAAAAACTGAAAAAGGTTAATTAATATCAACAAAATCAATACAATCTAAGAAGAATCATCTTTATAATACTGGGAAGTTCCCTGGGCACCCTCCTGAAGGGCACCTCTCTGAGGATCATTAGCACCTCGAGTAATTTTTGGACGAGCGCCATTTCTCATATATTGTTGAGTATTATCATTAAAATTTTCTTCAATTTGAGCATTGTCATTAAATTCCCAATTCCTATTTCTATAATTCTGGTTTCTAAAGCTCTTATTTCTATATTCATTATAGTTATTTCCATAGTCATTATTATAATTTCTAGAATTTTGGTTTCTATAACCATTATCATAATTTCTATAGTTATTATTTCTAAAACCATTATTAAACTGTGTATTCCTTCCAAACATCTTAAGAAAGGTTCTACATTCCATCATTTTGTGGCCCTTCTTCTCACAGAAGTGGCAAGTAATGGATTGATAATTGGATTTCTGGAGAGGGGCAATTGTCGTTGGTTCATTATCATGCCCACTTTCTAATTTAGTTATCCTATCTATTACACATCTCATTTTTTTCTTCATTTCCTCCATGTCATCATTATTCTCTTTCTCCTTTTCTTCGTTTCCCTTAAAAACATATATAGCTGTTTTTCGCAATTCTTCAAGGTCCATATCTGACCATCTTGGGCATTGTGTTTTAAAATAATTTTTAATTACTTTGCATGAATTATTTACAAAGATTCTTCTAACTTGTCTTAAACTATTCTCTTTATTTAAGTCCCAATCTAAGTATCTGTCCCCAAACTCGATAATTCTGTCCATAAATCTGGAGGGTGTTTCGTTTTCCTTTTGCTTAATTTTTTCCAGTTCCATCCACTTATCTGTACTGTCCGCACATTCCTTCATGGCTGTGAGGATGGCCTCTCTACAACGGTATAGTTGTAGATAGTCCTCAGGATTATTATAGTCCCATTTGGGATCCTGAGATGGCCAATGTGCTGCATTACGCCCCCGGGTTTTGTTGACATGAGCAATTATTTTATTTTTTTCACGTTCACTTAAAAAAGCCTGTAGTAAGCTCTCAACGTCCTTGTAAGACGGATTATATTGAAAAAATATGTCTCCCATCTTTTTTGTTACTAGAAAAGGATCTTGTTCATATGTGGGGATATTTCGTGTAAATTCATTTATTTCTTGGGGAGTAAACGGTATCCTATGTCTTAAAGTCACCACATCCCCATTTCGTCCTATTTCAGGTACTTCTCTTAGAGGAAACAGGCCTCTAGTTGAATTTTGCACCTGTGGGTCAGTTTGACAAGGACAGGTTTCTCTAGGAGGACAAGATCTCCCTTGCATTGGAATTTGGTTTTCTGTAGGAGAAGGAACATGAGAAGCTGGGATTGCAGGGGAAGGGTTTTGGGGATTAAATTCAGACAAGATTTGCACTGCACGAGAGAAGCAGTCTGTTAACTGGGCTATAGGGAAGGTGTTTTCCATCTCTATTTCAGGGAAGGAAATTTCCTCATTCAAAGGTTCAGAAACAGGTCTGTTTCTGGTAGAGTGGGTGTTTGCCCATTGATCCTGTAAGAAACATTTTAGATCTTCTAATTGGGCTTGCATTTTTTCCTCAATTTTTCCTATTTTATCTTCCATATCTCCCATTTTATCCTCAATATTTCCTATTTTATTCTCAATATTTCCTATTTTATCCTCAAGTTTTTCTATTTTATTCTCAATATTTCCTATTTTATCCTCAATTTTTTCTATTGTATCCTCAATTTTTTCTATTGTATCCTCAATTTTTTCTATTTTATCCTCAATATTTTCTATTTTATCCTCAATATTTTCTATTTTATCCTCATTTTTTTCTATTTTATCCTCAACATTTTCTATTTTATCCTCAATATTTTCTATTTTATCCTCATTTTGTTTTATTTTATCCTCATTTTGTTTTATTTTATCCTCATTTTGTTTTATTTTATCCTCATTTTGTTTTATTTTATCCTCAATATTTTTTATTTTTTCATCTCTAAATATAGTATTGAGGAGTACAAAAATGACAGTACCTATTAATATAAAAATTTGGAGGTATCCTTCATTCCTCAATGCCCCTACTTCTTCAGCTGCCATATAATTGTCAAAGAATGTAGTACTCATTTTTATATGTATATTTTGTAATTTCACAAAACACGTGGGGAGCAGGGCAAAGCAACAAACTTTCCACAGGGTTTTTTTTTTTTTTAATCCAGGAAGTTGTTCCTTAAGGGAAAGGATATTTAGAAACAGTTCTTCCAGCCAGGACTTTAGAGTCCTGTTGCTGAGATTTAAAAACAGCTGTTTTCTGTCTATCAGAGTCACACAGCTGGGAAGTATCTGAGGTCCGATTTGAACCCAGGACCTTCTGCCTCTAGGGCTGGCTCTCAATCCGCTGAGCTACCCAGCTGTCCCTTAAGATTAAAGGGAAGAAAAAGAAAAAACTGCTGATTCCAATTTAACTTAAGGAGAAAAGAGAAAAAGTTTTTTATACTCACGTGTTCTAGCAGCTGTGTCTTTAAGCCAAGTTTTTTTTTTTTTTTAAAAAAGGACTAAGTGGTGAAACAGTATAGTAAAAAGGCAAGGAAAAAGTTTTATTGAGAGGATTCTTTAGACTCCCGTGTGGTCAGCCACAATGTTACAAGGGAATCACTTTAAAAGACTGATATATATTAATTTAAGGTCGCCAAGGAATCAGCTATGTAATTCCTAAATGAAAAACTCAAGTCAGCCGTCAGCCTTTTTGGAGTTTAATTACAATAGGAGCAAGAAAGGAATTAGAGATATATAGAGAGAGAGAAAGGGGAGAGAAGGGAATAGGGCTTAAATACCCCTTCTGTTTAGGCTGGGCCAAAAGGCCCAAGCCCTTAGATAGCTGGGGCAAAGAAAAGAGATCAGTCCCTTTCACTCACGTGTCCAAAATGGAGAAACAGTCTCAGAGGCCCCCACCTTCAGCTTCCTTCAGAGCAAGCTTCCTCAGACACCAGGAACCACATCGACCAAAAACTCAATCCTCCCCCTCCAGTCTCCAGACCCTCCTATCTTTAAGGACACCATCCAAGTTGCCTCCCCTCAGTCCTCACATCTACCAATCACTCTTCATCAATTTCCCTGTCAATGGAGGCTCTCGCTTAACCCAGGACCGCCCAGAGGTTTCTGGCTTTTGCACATGTCTGTTGAAGGTCATATTTTTCAAATGATTAAATCTTTACTCCTTTGTTCCAGCCCTTTCTAAATCCTGTTAACTTGAGTATGGTAGAGATTGGAATAATTAAATTTTGATCTAGGCTGCAGCCCTTACTCAATCCTATTAGGACTGAATAGGGTGGAGATTTATTCCAAGTATCTCCATTGTATCAATTCTAAATCAATCAAGACTCAAAGAAATTCCTGTTCTATGCTTAAGCATAGGTCAAAGTCCTTTCCATTGTTCAGCAAACGGTTTCTGTCCTAAAGTAATCTTAAGGGAAGAGAAGGAACCTCCCATGCCAATGGAGTTCCCATTCCAATAGACTATCAGTAAGAAATTTTCCAAGTATGAAATATCCCAATGGTGAAATTTCCAACATTTATAAGTCTAAGGAATTTTGAGGTTTACAGCTAGTAAAAGAAATACATTGGTGAGGGCTCATAAACTGTTTTTCATGGTTGCTATTCCACATCCATAACTTACTTTGAACCTGGAGATGTTTGAGGGGCACACATGTAGAGGGTGGAAGATGGATGCTATACAAAAAAATACTTATTATTGAGTTTTTTTTCAACAGTATTCTTTATTGATGAGAGGTTCTCCTTGCTAGGGAAAGGATCATTAGGCCAAAAGCCTACTTTGGACTCCTTGCTTCTTCTTCCTCATGAGTCACCAGCTGCTGCTTCTATCTTCTCTTTCTCGAGGTGTTTCTTCTGGGGACCCTGTGGTAGAAGGAAAGAGAGAGAGAGAGAGAGAGAGAGAGAGAGAGAGAGAGAGAGAGAGAGAGAGAGAGAGAGAGAGAGAGAGAGAGAGAGAGAGAGAGAGAGAGAGAGAGAGAGAGAGAGAGAGAGTTTGGTTTAAGTGATGACTAAATTCTCTGGTCTTTGGCCAGAATCTGGTGGTGGGAGATTTCAGAAACTGAAAAGGTCCTTAGAAATTTTCAGGGAAAGCTTTCAGGCCAATGGGAAGTTAGGAATCTAATACTTGAAGGGTCAAGGCCTGAGATATAGCTCACCATGAAGGCTCTCTTCTCCTCTGCTGTCTGGAATCTGCCATGTCCAAACTTTGAGGTGGTATCAATGAATTTTAGCTCAATGTTTTCCAGAGCCCGCCGGCTTCGGTGCACCAAGAGGGACTAGAGGAGATGAAGTGGAAGGCACATAGAGCTAGAGACTGAGGAAGGTCGGGGTCATAACTCTCAAGGTCTAAATCTCAACTCTGATCTCTACTATGAGAAACTGTCCTTGGACCCCTTCCCTGGTTCCCATCTTGCTTTCAACCCTGACCTTGTCTCTAATAGTGGATTTAGAGGCAGCTAAGTAAGTAGCACAGTGGATAGAGCAACAGACTTAGAGACAGGAGGGTTCAAATCTAGCCTCAAATAGTCCCTAGCTATGTGATCTTGAACAAGTCACTGGAACCAATATTCAGTTTTGATTCTAAGACAGATGGTAAAGAGTTTTAAATATATATATATATATATATGTGTGTGTGTGTGTGTGTGTGTGTGTGTGTGTGTCTAATAGTAGTGGGTTTAGACTTTCCCTTCCTTCTGCCTATATATCTTTACCAATCAAGGACTCTATTCAAGGTCTTCCTCCTCCAAGAAGTCTTCTCTGACTATTCTAGCTCTCACTCATCAACCTGTTCTGAGCCCTTAAAGCCTTCAAAGTCTGAGTTTTAGAGTCCATCCCTTGACCATAGTACCCTTTCCTGTCCTGTTCTGTTACCATTGTCTCTGTGTCCACTCACCCCAACCCCTAACTATAAGGGTAGGGCTGGAGGGCAGGTTCTGGTCTTCTCTTCTCTCTGTCTTTGTGTAAGCATAGAAACCAAATACAAAAATACGAACTGTGTACATGAGGTTCTCCTAAACACCAATAGGATCAGTGGACACAGTCCCTCCCTCCCCCAAGGTGACCATTCTCAATTTCCTGACCTTTCGGAGAGTGATGACACGCTTCTTGGTACCAGCAATGCAACCCTTCAGCATCACAAAGTCATTATTCACTTCACCATAGTGTGGGAAACCACCCTAGGACAGGTTGGGCACCAAAGATCAAAGGCAGAAATGAAAAGGGAGCAGAATCCAGCCCCAGAGGAATGAAGGTCAGGGCTGTTCATCTTCCTGTTTCCTCCCTCCCCTCTACCCCCTGGACCCACAGAAGCCACAGAGACTTGGGAGATGGGGCACAGAGCTTAGGCTTGAGCTAACTAGACTTTTCAGACAACCCAAGTACCTCTGCCTCTTCCCTTTACCCTCCAGCTGAAAGATCAGAGATTGAGATACTGATCCATGATCAGCGCCAAGACAGACAAAAGCTCTCAGTCTTTACATAAAGTGGTACACAGTGCCAATTGATTTCCCCAAGAGTTATCTTAAGATTTGAGGGGGCCCCCTACCTGGTCTGCCACTCACCAGGGGTGTGATGGATTTGTCTGTCACATCATAGCTGGTGGATGCATTGTTCTTAACCACTTTCCCATCCTTCACATGTATCCCATGGCCAATTCGGTAGATCTGGACATAAAAGTAAGTGAGGTAGTCAGGTCTCCTCAGAAGCTAATCACTGAGTTTGCCCAGTTCTTTAGAGGCTGGGAATACTGAAGCCACAAATATACATAATCACTTCTCTGATTATCACTTCACTTTTGGGGTATTCCTGCAAAATATGGAGCTTCCGTTCAGTTTTCCCTTGCTCTGCCTCACTCTCTTTTGAATTCATTCTCTCTGAGATTGGTTGTTGTGTAAGTAGGTATTACAAGTTAATTTAGTACCAATTTTATGCTAAAAACCCACAAAAGAATAAATGAATGAATGGATGTCAGTAAATGAATGGATGAATTAATGAGTAAGTGCATCAAGTGAAATAATGAATGAATGGCTGGCTCAATGAATAGATGAATGGGTAGATGAATAAATGAATGAGTGTATGGAGGAGAGAGGAGAACAGCTAGAGGAAATGACTAGAAGCCATGGGTACCTTCTTATTGAGTTCTGTCCGGTGGTGATAACCTTTTTGGCCAGCTCGAGCAATGGAGTAGCCCACCCTTGCAGGGTGCCAGGCCCCAATACAGGCCACTTTACGCAGTCCTTTATGTGTTTTTCGTGGGAGTTTCTTGGCATGCCAACGACTAGTGACCCCTAGAAAGAGTAAGAGAAGGAATAGGTCTTTTTTAGGAGCTCCTGGAGGATCTGCGCCACTGACAGGGTGGAAGGAAGCCGAAAGATTGTATCTTCAGCCATCCTCACTCCCCTACCACCACCCCAATCAAGGAATTTCAAAGGAGTAAAGTTGTTCCTCAAGGATCAGCTCAGGTCCCACCTCTTCCAGGAAGTCTTCCCTAATCACTTCAATTTACACTGAAGTCCTATTTTTGCCACACAATCCAACCCTCCTTGCTTTGTCCTATTTTTTATTGTATGAACTTTGTCTCCTATTCCAGGTTGCTTAGAGCATAGACTGGGTCTCTTCCTTCTGTCTTCCTCTACTCCCACAAAGCAGGAATCATATCTCTTTTCCCTAATTTAACAGCTGCAGAGAAGCTTGAAAAGTTCTGATTTATTCTAAGACTGAACTTGTTCACTCCACATCAGTTTCATTTCCCCTCAATCCAACTGTTGGGGCATCACCTTTCATGCCACGGCCTTTCGTGACTGCAATCACATCGATCACCTCACTCTGGCTGAAGACTGTGTGCACAGAGACCTGCTTCTCTAGCCGTGCTCGAGCCCATTCCACCTTCTCAGCGATGGTGCCACCATTCAACTGGATCTCCATGATGTGAGCCTTCTTCTGCCGGAAGGGCAGCAGCTTCATCTGTTCCAGATAGATTCCAGGTGGCACCAACCTGACCATGCTGGTACCTCCTGTGCTCCATCACCCCAAGGACATGTCATGCACTCTAGACATTATAGGCAGGACTCCCTTGACAACCCCCCCCCTCCATCCCACAAAGGAATGGCTAGATTTCCTTCTGACTTACTTGAGAGGATGGTTATTAGCTTTAGAGAAGGATCCTGTTAAAGGGCAGCTTTAAGCATTTAATTTCTAGCAACTTTCCAGGAAAAGGGAGGCCCACCCTGTAGTCAGAGCCAATGTTTCATTCCAAACTGACTTGTTCTGTCATGGTATTACACCCCTTGATGACTATCAGCCTGGACTCAGAGGAG
This sequence comes from Monodelphis domestica, assembly GCF_027887165.1. Classification (NCBI taxonomy): domain Eukaryota; kingdom Metazoa; phylum Chordata; class Mammalia; order Didelphimorphia; family Didelphidae; genus Monodelphis; species Monodelphis domestica. Next base: position 137,863,867 of record NC_077233.1, on the reverse strand, counting down.
GCAATTTTATTTTAGTCTCAACCTAAGCACAACAGAATTCAGAAAGTGTGTCTGTCATTTATTAAAAAGTTATATCCTGTTGTGCTATAAAAAAAAACGATGAAGGGGGTAGTTTCAGGAAAAAAACAACAACATGGCAAGCCCTACAGGAACTGATACCAAGTGAAATGAGAAAAGGGAGTTCTCTGTGCACAGTAACAGCAATGTTGCAACCATCAGCTCTGCTCTGATCAACACAACAATCCAAGACACCGCCAGAGGATGCATGAAGAAATAATGCCCTCCACCTCCAGAGAGAGAGAACTGACGAACTCTGAGAGCACACTGGGGTAGAATTTTCTTGCTTTCCTCATTATTTTTTTTTTGCAAAATGTCTAATATGGAAATATGCTTTGCATGATTTCACATGTATAATTTACATCAGATTGTTTGCCTTCTCAGTGGGTGGAGGAAGGGCGGGAAGGAGAGAGAAGATCTGGAACTCAAAATTTAAAAAGAAAAGAATGTTTCAAAAGAAATTTTTTAAAAGTTATATCATGCATATTTCAAGTCACAACGACTTCTGGATTCCTAGATTTTTCCAGTTGTCCCAACCAATTCTCTCCCTCTCACTGTCCTCCTCCTGTGTGTGGATGATTTTGTGTTGCCTCTGTTTCCATTCCCTATTCCCCAAGCTTTACAAATATTGTCTCTTGGCCCCTAAACTCTACTTCTCTCTTTCCCTTCAAGGAATTGTATCTGTTAGAAGTGGGGAAAGCTGTGAAAAGGACTTGTCTTGGGGTCCCCACAGCTTAGCTATGGGTCAGAGCACAAGAACCCTAACCCCAGGACAAAGTTCATTCTTCATTTTAACCCACAGAACCACACAGCTTGGCAAGATGTTCTCTTGAGCTGGGACTCACTGGCTGACTATTTTTAGCCTGATATTTGAAACAAGTGCTAGCTGAGAAGGGCCCGTGGACTTCAACACCTGCCCAGAATGGGAGCCTTCCAGGGCTGCAGCCAGACTGACCTGGGTGTGGACAATGACACGGATGACCTTGCAGTACTTCTTCATGGACGCAAAATCTTTTTGCAGCCGCTTCTTCCCATCGTCATCTCGCCATTTCTGGCAGGCCTTGGTGAATGCCTTCTTCTTGCTCTTGTACCTAAGGAGGGAAGGTCCCTCTCACTCCATGCATTCCATCCAGTGGCTAGTTAGTTCTCATGGTCAACTGGGACTCAGTGTGGTCATCCTGGGCTATAACCACCCTGCCTGATGGTCACTCACACTCTCATGTTCACACTATTCTCCATGGTCAGCTGAGGCTCAATGGTCATTCTGGACTAAAGCCACCCTGCCTGATGGTCATTCCAACTCCCATAGTCATGCTAGTGCCCATGGTCCACTGGGGCTCAGTGGTGATTCTGTCCTGTGGGCCCCCTGCCTGGTGATCTCTCCAGTTCCCATGGTTACAAGTCTCCATGCTCTCTTGCCTTTGAGGGCATACCAGCTTCAGGATCCAGTCAAAATTCATTCTGTTCCCCCTTTCCCAGGGTTGCTCTATCCCAAGGTCACTCCCTCTCTCATGGCTATGTCTGTCCACCATCATTCTGGCCACTCACCAGTTCTTGTAGAAGCGGCGCCGGCATTCATCACTAAGATGCTCTGCAAATATGGTCTTGAAGCTCCGAAGGCCCCGAGGTGTGGCCACATAGCCTACAATCCCTACCACAATCACTGGTGGGGTCTCCACAATAGTCACAGCCTCCACCTCCTCCCTCTTGGAGATCTCTGAGGGGAGAGGTACCCAGGGAAGGTCAAATGATTTGAGTGAAAGCCTGTAATCATAATTCTAGGGGGTCTCTGTAAATAGATAAGAAGTATGACATGGGGGGGGGGGGGATTCCTAGCTCCAAGATGTATTCATTACTTATAAAATGTGGACTAGGAGATCCTCGAGCTAACATTTATCTAAAGGGCCATCACTCAATGGAAAGATGGCTTCAATTTGTTCTGTTTAGCCTTAGAAGAGAAAAATAAGAATAGTAGGTGAAAATTACAGGAATACAAGTTCCATCTCGGTATGAAAAAGAAATCCCTAACAAATGGAATGGGTTGGTGTAATAAGTAGTTAGTTCTCAATCAATGAAAGTTTTCAAACAGAAGCTGAATAACCATTTGTCAGGGATGCTAGAAAGATGGGTTCTACACCAAGTAGGAAGTACTATCAGAGAGAAGTCATGTGAGGACCTCTCAGACTCTGAGTCTGAAACAGAACTGAACAAATTGCTGAAGAAACTAGAACTAAAATACTTTTGATGTCTTCTAAATGGGACTACAAAGGAATATATGTATTTCTCAATGCTACAAAGAACTTTTATAAAAATTGACCGTATGTTTGGGCACAAAGATATTTTTAAGAAATATAGAAAGCAGAAATAATGCATTATTTAAATGTCATCATGCAATAAAAATAGTCATTGGTTTCAGATTCTGAGCCTGAAAGGCTGACCCATAATTTGTTTTCCGTGAATAGAGCTTTGTTTGCCACAGGATTCCAATATTCAGGCTGGGAACAGGACACAATTTCCCTTTTCTGACCTTCATCCTTGTGTCATGACTTCTAAACCTCTATTGGTCATTGATACTATGTAGAGTATCATCTCCTAGCCCCCATCCCTGGTGTTTCGTTACTACCGTATCCCCCCCAAAAGGCCTATAGAAGTGAAAATTGGGAGGGATAAGACTAGAATACAGTCTTCCTTACCAGTGTTACTAACCTATAATAAGAATGACCTCTGTGCCCCAGTCATGTCTGTCCCTAGGTGAAGTAATTACTACAAAGATTCACTATATCCCAATTCCCCTTGCTCCGCTCCCCAAATTCCCTATTCACTCACTTAGGCCAGGCCGGTGGACTTCCCGGAGGGTATGGGTCATGCCGGCTTTGTAGCCCAGGAAGGCTGTGAGGTGTACAGGTTTACTGGGGTCGTCCCGGGGCCAGGTCTTCACCTTCCCTCGGTGCCTGCGACTCCTCTTTTGGGGTAGGAAGCCCAGGTGGCCATGCCGGGGGGCTGAAAACTTCCTGTGGGACTGAAGAGTCGATGAAGTGGGCAAGAGAACAGTGTGGGACCTCAGTGAGAAGAAGGCTCACTTCCCTCCTTCTCTTTCTTACAGGGGGTGCAGAGTACAACTGGGGGAATAAGATACACTTTGGGGTAGGGAAGGGGAAGACAGCATGGCCCAAGGATTCTTCATCCAGAAGAGAGAGGGAGATTTTCAAGGTTAGAGGCTGGGACAGGGATCATTGGCACCTAGATTGGGTGTATTTGGGAATCCCTAGAGCTATGGGGTGACTGGAGCGTCTCCCCAAAACACCGAAATAGGGAAGAGGCTGGAGACCCTCCCTATGAACATCATCCCACCAGCAACCACCATACAATGCGACTGTCCTCCTTGCCAGTCTCCTGCATGCCTCCTTTCAAGACTCCCATCCTTCTCGTAGGAACCATTGGGTCCCATCAGACTTTCTATCAGACTTATCACCCCCTATTTCAATACGATTAGAGTGCACTGCTCTCTCCACCACACCAATCCTATGGCAATGTTTCTTTTTTGTTTTCTTTTATTTACATTTAATTTTTTTTCTCAATTACATGTAAACACACAAAAAAATTTTTAAACCCTTCCCTTCCCTCGTGGAGTCAATACTGTGTGTTGGCTCCAAGGCAGAAGAGTGTAAGGGCTAGGCAATGGGGGTCAAGTGACTTGCCCAGGGTCACACAGCTGGGAAGTGTCTGAGGCCGGATTTGAACCTAGGACCTCCCGTCTCTAGGCCTGGTTCTCAATCCACTGAACTACCCAGCTGCCCCCTAAACACAAATTTTTAACTTTTTTTTTTTTTAATTTTGAGTTCCAAATGTTCTCCCTCCTTCCTTCCCTTCCCCCTTCCTTAAGAAAGTAAGCAATTGGACATAAATTATTTATGTGTAGCTATGGCAACATTTCTACTTATAGCTCTGACATGGAGACGCTGGAATGATAGTCTCATCTATATCTATGGGTGATTACTAAGCTGTAAGTTCTATGGGGCAGGAACAGTCTTGTTTCATCTTTATCTCCCTGACTTTATATAGTACCATGTACAAACTTTAGTACTCTCAGGATCTATCTTTTCCTCCACGGTGGTACCCCCTCAATCACTCCAGACTGAGCCCACCTTCTGACATAAATAGCTTAAAAAAAAAAAAAGACCCTCACCTTCCATCTTAGAACCAATACCATGTGTTGGTTCCAAGGCAGAAGAGCGGTAAGGCTAGGCCATGGGGGTTAAGTGACTTGCCCAAGGTCACACAGCTAGGAAGTATCTAACGTCCTTTTTTGAACCCAGGACCTCTGTCTTTAGGCTTGGCTCTCAATCCACTGAGCCACTTAGCTGTCTCATTTGGATTGTGGGGTGTCTGAGACCTTCACTCCCTTGTGACCAACCAAATAATCAGCTGTTTGAATTGTCAGGTCTACCCACTAACGCTTTTGCAGCTTTACAATCTGTCCTCTGAGTTTATGCCCCTGGCCTAGCCCTTGAGAGCCCGCTGTGGTGGACATGCTGTGGCAAAGCTTCAGAGCAGGACATTTTTAGCAGAGGGCAGTAGTCGGCACTTAATAAAGGCTTGTTGAATTAATCGCTGTTGATAACATCCATACAAGCACTCCTCGCTGCTGGACCTCAAAAGGCTGGAATTTGGTATTTAAGGCCTCCATCCCACCCAAATTGCCCCTGTCTTCCCGGTTAGAGTCACTAAAGCACCCATAAAGACCTCCAAAATGCCAGCCTCCCCAGTGCCCGTCTCTGCCTGGGGTAACCGGGCTAAGGGTCCCCTGAGGCAGCCCAAGCGGAGGGTGGAAGGAGCCCACCAGGTCCTTGGTTCCTCGAGTGGTGGAGGGGACCCCCACAGACACCCCCGCCCCCGCCCCCCAGCCTGAGCTCAGACTGACCATGGCCGCCTTGACTGTTCTTGCTGGGCAGGAGGGCACCTCCCTGACCGGCTGCTGATGGTTTCAAATGCCCCAGATCAGACACAGGCACAAATTTAGCTCCTGGCTCTATTCTTGATGAATTCATTTCACTCATGATGGGCAGGAGGGAGGCCAGGGGCAGAGCACCAGCTTCATGGGCATGGCCTGGGCTGAGGAGGGTGAGTGTGTGTGTGTGTGTGTGTGAGTGTGTGTGTGTGTGTGTGTGTGTGTGTGTGTGTGTGTGAGAGAGAGCCTCTGCTTTCTGCCTCAACCACCTGCCCTGCCAGGAAGACTTCCACAGGAGACTTGGCAACCCTGGCCCAAGGTTATAAATAGGCTTTAGAACTTAAAAACGGTTTTAGGGATCCCAGCCCTCATTTTACATCTGAGGAACCAACGCCCACGCATGTTAAAAGTGACTTTGCCCATGGTAGTAAGAAGCAGAGCCAAGATTCAGAACCACATCTTCCAGCGACAAAATCAGTGCTATTTCTTTTGTTTCCCAACCAGAAAAGGGAGAGATGACGGATCTAAGTGCTTCCTTGAGCCCCAGAGACATTGCTACCACTCTAGAGCAGGCCCTTATCACCTCACGCCGGGATTATTGCAAATGCTGTTGCCTGCTGGTGGGTCTGTCTGCCTTAAGTCTCTCCCACTCCAATCCAGCCTTCATTCAGCTACCGAAGTGATTTTCCCAAAATATAAGTCTGATCGTGTCATTTTCCCCCTTTCTCCTCCTCCAATAAACACCAGTGACTTCCTATTGCCTGCTTAGGGGGGCAGATGTGCAGCAGAGTGGAGAGAGCCCCATGTCTAAAGTCAGGAGGGTCTGAGTTCAAAGACGTCCTAGCTTTGAGACCCTTAATCTAGCCTTCGCTATTCTGTCTTAGAATTGATACTAAGAGAGAAGGAAAGAGTTTTAGGAAAAATAAATAAATAAAAGATCTGTTTTGCATTCATAGTCTTTCATTCTCTAGGCACCTTGTACCTTTCCAGTCTTCTTACACCTTCCTCTCCAGCATAAACTTTTCAATCCAGTGATACTGGCCTTTTGGCTATTCCAAGAACAAGAAATTCCATCTCTCATCTCTGGTCATTTTCTCTGGCTGTCCCCCATCTCCAGAGCTCTTTCCTTTTTCCACTTGGACTACTGACCTCTCTGGCTTCTTTTAAGTACTAATTGAAACCCCATCTTCTATGGGAAGCCTTCTCCACTTCCTCTCGATTCCAGCCCTTCCCTCTTTTAATAATTTCCTATTTGTCTTGTATATAACTTGTGTTGTATATAGTTGATTTCAGGTTGTTCTCTCCATTAGATTGTAAACTCCTTGAGGACAGAAACTGTCTTTTGCCTCTTTTTGTATCTCCAGGGCTTAGCATAGTGCCTGGCACATTGTAGATGTTTAATAAGTGTTTGTTTGTTTAAAGAAACCAATCAGTCTACCAATTTTGTATATTGAGTCATTCCACCTACTTCCTGGGTGTCAGGTACCAGGCTAAAAGTTTTACCTATATTATCTCATTTAATCCTTACAACAATCAGAAGAGATAGGTGCTGTTATCCCCAGTTTATCTGTGGCTTCTGTCCCAAAGCTCATTGGTGTGAGATTCTCTCCTTTTTGATAGAGATGAATGCTCTGCTCTATTGGAGGGACTGAGTGGAGTTGGAGAAAGACAAGGATGTCTTTTCTCAGCAAGTCTGCTTTGGGGGACTCTCCCACTGAGAGTCTTCCATCACGTTCGCTTCCAGCTTTGAGAGAGATGGAAAAGGCCAACCCCACTTGAGACTGCTGAAGGAAAAGATTCATGGGAAGATGTGAGAGGAGCAAATAGTTTCCATCATGTTGCTTTTTTCCCATTTGCTGCTCTCGTTTTTAGGAAATTTCCCCTTGAATGAGGTCTAAGACATTGTTGAGCTAAGTTATCTCTCTCCCAGTGGAAAAACTCCTTCATTCTACATTGTCTGACATATGTTCGCCTATTATATTAATGTTTTGCCATGATTTTGATAAATGGGTTTCCTTGTTATTCTCTATGTGTTTCATTGTGGAACTGGTGTTAGGTAGTTGTTCTTAAGTCGTGTCTAACACTTTGTGACTTTTTGGGGTTTTCTTGTCAAAAATACTAGAGTGGTTTGCCCCTTCTTTCTCCAGTTCATTTTATAGTGTCAGACTGACTAGATTTGAACTCAGGTCTTCCTAACTTTAGGACCAACACTCAATCCACTGAGCCACCTGTCCTCTTCTTTTCTAAACTCCTCTCTATTGAGCACTTTCTTTGTGCCCCTGTCCTTGGAATAGTTTGTGGTTCTTAGAAGGCTTGACCTGGGATCAAGTCCATTTCTTAGCCATACACTATCTGTGTTACTTTGAACAAGTTACTTAATTTCTAAGTGGTTTGATGGATAAAGTGGTGGGCCTGTCTGCAGTAAAGAAGACTTGAGTTCAAATTTGGCCCATTTACCAACTGTATGAGCCTAGACAAGTCACTTAACCTCTGTTTGCCTTAGTTTCTTCATCTGTAAAATAGAGCTAATAACTTACCTCCTAAGGTTGTTTTAGAGCTCTTAGTACAGTGCTTGGTACATAGTTAAGGGTCATATAAGTATTTGCTATTTAATGGATAATTAATGATAACTGAGGAAAAAACCTGAAACTGAGGATAAACCCCAGGCAATATGATTTATTAGCAAATAAACGGGACAATGGACTCCCCACTCAGTCCAAAGACCCTGAATACAGAGTGAGACAGATTTTTTTTGGACTAAAAACAAATAGGACCAATTAATTAAATGTTTATTGACAAATATAAACTGCATAATAGTTGGGCACTGGCAGAGGGAGTCCTTTACATCACCGATGAAATCATACGCCCAATTCAGAAAAAAACAAACAAAACCAAAAACCCAACTCAAAAACCTAAGATTAATTCTCTAGGCCCAATCCTTTTTACTGCCTAACTAAGCCTCTACTCCAACCACAGTCAAGCCACACGAACTACGATTCCCACAGTGCCTTGCGCTCCGGAGGTAGGGTGAACCGGGGTAGGCGGCTGCCAATGCGCAGGCGGGTTCGTGGCCCCGCCCCTTGTCCGCTCCCCTCTGACTGTCCTTTGCTTTGGAGCTGCTAGGCCGCCCCGGGATCCGGCGGAAGGAAAGGAGGTGCAGTCCTTCGAAGGCCCCCTGCCAGCTAGGTGAGAGCGGGGACTTAGAAGACCTCGCACCACCCCGTGACCGAGCTCGCGGCCGAAATGCCCAAAGACTGGGACAAGGATGTCTACCCAGAGCCGCCGCGCCGCACACCGGCGCCCGACCCGATCACGTCGCTGCCCAACCCGGTCACCTTCCTGACGGACGCCTTCCACTACATCGTGGACCTGCCTGTCACCTACTTCCGAGGTAACGGTTCGGCCCCATAGCCTTCGCACCCTCATAACCCCAAATAAGCCACCCCACCCCCATAGCCCCTTCTTCTAGAGCCATGGAGGCAGGGAAGGTGGCAGGGCCAGTAGGAAGCAGAAACAAGGTGAACCAAAGGGCAGAATGAGGCAGGTAAAGTGCAATCACAATGAGGAAAGGATCACAGCTCTGGAAATCTAAAAGCTATCCTTTGCAATCAACAGAAGAGGAAACTGAGGCCTGAAGGGAGGTATTGACTTGGCCAAAGTCGGTGTCCGAAGTAGAGCCTCTAACTCCCTCTCTCACCTCCTCAGCCAGAGTTCTTTTCATTGGACCCGTGGAATAATAATTGTTAGCACTTATACAGCATTTTATCTAATTTTTATCCCCCAGCACATCATTTTAAAGACTAGGGAACTGAGGCAGGCGACAGGTAAGTGACTTGCCCAAAGGAAGTGTGTGGCCCAGAATCACAAAGTTATCCTCAGAATATGGATTTGAACTCCTTACTCCAGATCCAGCACTAGCCACTAAATCTCCAAGCTGCCTCTAGCATGTACCCATGGAACAGAGGATAGATATTGGTAAAGTTGATGATGCATAATGGCTAAATTCTAGAGGCTTGGCCTCTCAGCCCAGAGCATTTGAAGGTTTTTATCTTATTCTTGTCTGGTGGCTCTGACATCTGAGGCACCTTCAAGTTTCCTGTGCTGTTTCCTAACCCAGGGACTCCACAAGGACAGAAGGTGGGATGGGGTGACAGCTGGGAGATAGCTGCCCCAACCACTCTGAAATAGTTTCCTATGGGGCTCTAAGTATTCATATACTAGGAAAACTGTACTTGTTTAAGTCCATTGATAAATCTTTTAAGAACTGCCTTCTGATGTAAACTAGAGATACAAGACACTTGTAATGTAGACTCTACTCTTAAGGAGTTTTAACAGTTTATTTGGGATTCAAATGAAGAAAACAAACACTGAGTACCTACTTTTTTTCAGGAACTATACTAAGTGCAAAAGATATAAAGAAAGCAAAAAAATAACAACATAAAAACCAAACGCAGCCCCTGTTCTCAAGGAACTCACAATATAATGGGGGTGGTGAAGGGGGGGAAACATGCAAACAACTATGCACAGACCAGCTGTGTACAAGAAAATTTGAAGATAATCAGTAGTGGGAAAGCAGTAGCATTAAGGGGGATCAGGAAAGGCTTCTTGGAAAATGTGAGGATTTAGCTAGATCTTAAAGGAAGACCAGAAAGCTAGTAGGCAGAGATGGGGGAGGAGAGAATTCTAGGCATAGAAAACAGCTGATTGGGAAGGGCAATACAAAACCATGAAAAGTATAATAAAAGAGATGACGCCAGTTCCAGTTTATATCTGATTCCATAGACAATGCAGAGCCACTGATGAAGGATTTTGAAGTGTGTCATGATGAAAGCAGTGAATTAAGGTGAGACTGCAGAGGGAAGAATGGTTTGGGGAGACAGTGGACAAATGGCAGAAAGAACATCTATTGGTATAGTCTAGAGTGAGAAGAGATATAGACACTTAATTTTATGACATCAATATGTCATCTTATTTTGCCTGCTGTTCACCATGGGTGTCTGAGGCTTAGCCATTGAAGTGATCTTTGTTTGGTAATGAGGCTTACAAGGACTATGACCAAAACTTTGGGCCAAAGTGAATAATGAGGCCAGGAATGTTGGGATGTACCTGTAATCCCTGCCACTTTGGAGGGATTGGGGACTACAGTAGGGCTAAAAGTGAGCAAGTGAATAAACAGAGTCCTTCCCTATCATATTGAACCCCCTCCCCCCTCAGAAGGGGAAGGCCACCAGGTTTTCTAAGGAGGGGTGAATAGGCCTAATGGTATAGGTCAAAGCTTTCATACCTTGGGATTGGGAGTAGCCATTGCATTTCCAGCCCTGCCTGGTAGAAAGACCTAGTCTCAATAAATAAATAAATTCTTGGAAATAAATTATATAGCAAAGGACAAAAAATCTTATTTAGAAATCTATTTTCATAAACTTAAGCCTTGCAGGACAATTATTCAAGAAACATCTCCAGAGTAGCTTGGATTGTGCTGCATCTAGTCCCATGAAACAGTGAGACATGTGGTAGCCGTTTGTGGGGCTTGTCCCATTAACCAGAGAAAAGGATAAAAGAAACCTGGCATCTCCTGCTTACCAGCTACATTAGTTTATAGCAGTGGGGAATGAGAAATCATGTCATCTTCCACTGACCTAAAAAAAAGGCCTCCAAACTTAGAAAATTAGTTCTTGGCTGTGGTCCAGAAGCAAACCCAATTCAGTGCCTAGGCTGTGTAAAGCAAATGGAGGGGAGGGAGTACTTAAGTAAAATACAAAGCTTTGTTTTATTAATAGGGATAGGGAGCAATTAGGTAAAGGACAGCTCAGACAACTGCTCTAGGAATATTTAAGAGGGAAAATAATATAAAGCTGAAAAGGGTTCAAGGAAAGCTTCAGAATACTGTATTATGAGAGCTTGACAGAATAAGAGGAGGGAATGCTTCCCATGGATAGAGAAAGCAAGAATGTAGAAGTACAGGAGAAAGGGTTTATTTGGTTTTTTTTTTAACCCTTACCTTCCATCTTTACCTTAAAATCTGTATTAAGTAGCATAGGTTCCAAGGCAGAAGAGCAGTAAGAGCAAGAGACTTGCCCAAGGTCACACAGCTAGGACATATCTGAGGCTAGATTCGAACCCAGGACCTCAATCCATTGAGCCACCTAGCTGCCCCAGAGATAGCTTTTTTCACCAGTAGCTAGTTTGCTTTGGATCATGAGTAAATTAAGATGGGTACTGTTGAAGGATATTAAAGGCTTTTCCTTTTAGATTTCGTGGAGGAGCAACACTCGAGAAAAAAGACTTATTACTATCATCGTCACTATCCTCGAGTACCAGACATAACCGAATGCAAGGAAAAGGATATTTTATGCATGTTTGAAGCAGAAATGCAATGGAGAAGAGACCAGTACGTATGTTAATCATTGTATTTCTCTGGCACTGCAGGGGAACACCCTTTGTTCTGACCAGTTACAGAACACTATTCATTTATGGGTACCTACTTTTGAATGGGAGGGAATAAAAAGACCCGTTTCTTCACAGAAGCAGTGGATATAATATCCTTCTAGATGTCTTATCTTGGGGTAGGTGTATAGATTGGTGGAGTTGAGGAAAAGATGAGTGTACTCCTTATAGTTCTAGATTTCACCCTATTCCTTGGCTATGTAACCAAGAAAAGCACCTCTACTCTTTTTCAGTAAAGTTGATCAAGAAATTGTCAATATTGTCCAGGAAAGAATGAAGGCCTGTCAGCAGAGAGAAGGAGAAAGCTTCAAGCAGAACTGTATGAAGGAGACTCAAGAATTCTATGAGGTTGCAAAAGCTTATCAGGATCGATGTGAGTGAAACACAATCTACTGCCCTTGGTCTGTGGGAGGGAAATGAGCCTGCAAGAAGGTTGAGGTGCTAACAGTCAATTCCTGCTCGACTGGGTAGCCGTGACCATACATTAACCTACCAAAACATTCAATCCTATGATCAAAGATAGACTAAAATATAAGCTTTCTTGCCTTTATAGATTATGAACTTGGAGCCAATGCATCTGCCCGGAAATGCCTTGCTAAGCAGAAGCAACGGATGCTTGCTGAGAGGAAAGCTGCAAAGGAGGCTGCTGCTGCCTGACTTGTCCAAATCTTGCTAGGATCCAGGACATTTTCTGTGATCCTCATTTATCTCAATAAAAGTTTTTGCAGTTATGTCATGTGGTATATGTATCTTGGTCAAACCTAAGCTTGATTCAGTGAGAATTCAATCCCTTCCCTCTTCCCCCTCCCCTCTCACCCCATCCCCACCCAATAAGGAAACACTACAAGTATCTAGCAGGCAGAGTTCAATTTATTCCTTGTTTTATAAAAAAAAATTTATGTGGTGGCCACAGCAGCTGCTTGGGTCCTCTGGACAGACACTCGAGTGTGAGTCTTTACAAGATGGTCAGTGAATTCCTGCAAAAAAAAAAAAAGCCTTATATACAGTACTACCAGTGGGTACAGCATAATCATTAAACTAAGTCCACTGTCAAGTCCCATAAAGAACAGAGAGACCACTGCAGGTCAAGCTGTTGTCGAAGGGAATTCTTGTTCTCTCTCCCGTGTACGACAGTCACACCATACTTGGCTAAGTGCAACTGAGCAGAGCTAAGGAGATTGGGAATAATTTCCCAAATTATCTTGTTACCATCTCCAGATTTTCCACTGTCATACCTGATAGGGAGACTTGGTGAAAACAGTCTCTTTCCACAGGTCTGGGGTTAGGTAGCTGTATGTTTTGGAGATGGCATCAAAAGTAGCTTTGGCTGTTGAATGAAGAAGTTACAGGTGATTAACAGTAATTGGTCTACCCCAACACATTTAAAAATTCCTAGGGGGAAAAAACTACTTTATTCATTTTCTTAAGGCCTCACAATGCTCTGTTCACCTTTCATTCTGCCCTACCCCTTCAAAAAGTTAATTCTCAGAGCCATATTTTAAGTGTTAAGTTGGCCTACCTGTTTTTAATAATGGTATAACGGTATCACTTGTCCTAGTCTATAAAACTATGGATGGTATTAACCAGATACCTTCACCTCTGTTCAAATCCTACTAATCTTTCATCTGCATAAGTACTGACTACCCCCATGTTTTCATCATTTTTTATTCCTTGGAATTTCTAGCTCACTTCACTGCTCAAAGTCTCCTGAAAAGCCCAAATTATAGTCTTATTATGACTATTATGCTTCCTTTTGGTAAGAATACAAACTCCATTCTTTAGTGCAAAAAAATATTAAATTCCTCTCCTTAGGTTGTAACAATCTCTGATTTCTCAGGGTAAATGAATACAGCTAAAGATTATTCAGAAAAAAAAAGCTAAATTCATGTCTACCACTGATAAAGCTATCCTGCCAGCACAATTAGTATTTTAGAAGTTCACATACCAAAGTTGCCCAGAGTAGCAGTACAGCCCCTAGCAGAAGTGTAGCAATCATCAATTCCAGCCATCATCAGCAGTTTTTTAGGTACAGGAGCCGAGACAATGCCAGTACCTCTGGGGGCTGGGATCAAGCGCACCAGAACTGATCCACAACGACCAGTGACCTGAAGACCGTAAGAGAAATTTAGTGATGACCCACTTCCCTGTCATCTGGCAATAGGACATTTATCTCTCTATTATACTCCTGTATTACTTACCTTACAGGGCACTGTGTGAGGCTTGCCAATCTTGTTTCCCCAGTAGCCACGTCTCACAGGAACAATGGACAGCTTGGCCAGAATAATAGCACCACGAATAGCTGTGGCCACTTCCTTGGAGCACTTGACACCCAAGCCAACATGGCCATTGTAGTCACCAATGGCTACAAAAGCCTATAAAGAAGCTACTTTTAAGAACTGAAATTTCCAAACAGGTGTAAATATTAGCTGGGTGGCTAAATGCTTATTTGTTGCCTATGAGTGCCTGGTATAGGAGAAGACCAGGATTACACAGGGAACCTTCAATACTTTTTTAAGAATTTTAAGTTTTTTTTTAAGAGGCCATTTAAATAAAGTACGAATTTCATTTCAAAATCAATCTTGTCAACCATTAAGGCCCATAAAATGACGGCTAAGTTAAATTAACTAAACCAACTAGACCCTAAACCTTATCAAATTACCTTAAACCTGGTACGTTGTCCAGCTCTGGTCTGTTTCTGAACAGGCATGATCTTCAGAACCTCATCCTTCAATGAGGGCCCCAGGAAGAAATCTATGATCTCAGACTCCTGGAAAAAACAACATTAGATTGAAACTATTTTAAACCATTCGATAAGTTTAAACAAAGCTAACTTTACATACTCTTCTCGAAGAGTATGTAGCAATCTGAACAAGAGGGAAATTAGATCCTTTCCAGCTCTAAATTTATCACAAGCCACATATAATTCACAGGAATAGTACTTTCTTTATAAAATTCTTATTTTAAATTGGTTAAAGTACTTTACCCAGATCAACTCCTTGTAATCTTTGAACCTAAATTTGTGGGTTGAATTCTTCCCTCATTTTCAGATCAAGAGACTTAACTCTGATAGATTCAATGACTCAACAACATATACTAGTCACCACTGGTCTCTTTAAGAAATAATGTTTTTACTTTTAAAATTTCTTAAAAATCAACTGTTATAAAATAGTCGATTCTGGGGCAAATTTACTTTTTTCCTGTTATAAGGTGCCATTTATGTGCTTAAAAGTGAGAATAAATAAATTTCATAATCATTTGGAGAGGCAGTTCACTGCCACTTAAGTGTCTTGATGACTAGATTAAAACACCTATACTGTACCCCTCTTCCTTCTCTAGGTGCAAGAGTAGAGGTGCTATGGAAATGGAGATTTCCTGGTAAAGACCCTAGGGAGGTTGTTAGAACATGGCCCTGGCTACTCCCCACCCTCTATTACCTTGATAGGAAGGGAGAAAAGATAGATCTCTTCCAAAGACTTGATCTTCATATCCTTGACCAGCCGTCCCAGCTTAGTGACAGGAACCCACTAGACACACCAAGAGAATCATAGGTTAACAGGTAGACAACTGGCTCGGCCCCTAGCTCCAGGCCTTTTCCCATCTGCTTCGGTGACTGAATGCCCAGCACTGGAATTTGGAGCAATAAACTACTGAATGCAGGTGGTGAGAAACTCAAACTAAGTCATTGTTGAGACACTGCAAAACACAAAAACTAACCTCCTTGTCTTCGGCCTTTCCTCCCCGGGCCCCACGGCCACGACCCCGGCCTCGCCCACGGCCCCGACCACGACCTCGGCCCCCGCTGCCGAAGCCACCGCGGAAACCACCTCGGCCTCCGACTCCAGGGCCCCCGGGGCCTCCCGCTCCTCCCGCAGCACCGGCGTCGTCCGCCATTTGCTAAAAAAAAACAAAGCCTGGTCATCAGTCAAGTGGACGCTTTGAGATCCCCTCCAAACCTCCCCTCAATCAGAAGCTCAAACTATCATTTACAGGCGCCGAGGGAGTACCAGCGGTGGCAGCCCCTAAGCAAGCGCCGGGCCCAACGGCTGCTCGGCCCGAACTTCCGCGAGTAGCGCAAGAGCGCTAAATAGGCTTGGCCCCGACCCGCAGTGCAGAGCGACAAACCAAATCAAGCAGGGGAACCTCTCCTCGGGGAAGCGTGGCGCCGATGCCCGTGGATTCTTCCCGTCCACTCTGGGATAACTCCTAAGCTCCCTCCCGCCGCATCCTCCCTACCCCCGCTACAAAGACATAGGACCACTCACGTGTTCAATAGAAGTAGAAGGCCGTCTAAAACGCACCGAGCAATTTTATAGAAGCTAGTTCTCGCGATATCTTCTGGACGGGAAACTTCAATTCCGGGATTACGTACGCTGATGGAGCTTTTGTGATTGGTTAAATCAAGCCCTTCGATTTGTCTGCCTCTAGCGTGGTCTAGAGCTACTGACACCACCTAGGCTTTTGACCCGGAAGTCGTTATCTGGTACCCCCCGGAAACGATATGTTAGCCGCGTGGGTATATATAAGGCGGAACCCGGTTCACTTGACTCTTTTTATCTGAAGGCACTTTTTTTTCCTGTAGTCATCATCTACTTTTTTGGGGAGAAACGTGGAGGCAGCGTGGCTTCATGGGTGAGGATTGAACCCGGCCAGGTAGGGGTGGAGGACCTGAAGCTGAAGGCGGTGTGTGGGTACTCGGGCTCCTGGCGGCCCCGACCCCGCGGCGCGTTCATTGCCCCGGACCTGTCGGGAAGGGGCTAAGCTGGCGTCGTCTGAAAATCACCCGCGGCCCTGCACCGTGGCCACGAGTGAGACAACGACGCCCACAGCCACCGGGGTCTTTAAGCTTATCCCCCATAGATTCAGTGTGGGGGATAAAACCCAGGCCCCGACAAATTCTACCATGTGATTGAGGGCCAGGCATGGGGGAAGGATGAAAAACCTCCACTAACTCTTACCTTTTACTCACAGGACCTCGGGGTGACCGGCAGAGCTCGGGCCGCATCACGTCACAAGCATGGAAAGGCCTCGCTTTGAGGCTGTACCTGCAGCTAAGTAGAACACTTCCTAAAGAAGTTGGCGCTCCCTACCAAGAGACCTGGAGTCATTTTATCACCTAGGTGTGGACTATCTATGACAGCTGTGATCCAGTCCAGTTCTCCTGCTTTACATACTGGAATGAGATTAGCAGAGTCTGGGCCAGAATTTCAAACCAACTGAAGGTATCTAATTTTATGCCAGGCATTGTGCTATGTAGAAGGGACGCAGACTAGAAGTAAATAGTTCCTGCCTTCTAGGATTTGTTTCCAAGTGGGGGAATCAATATTGAGAGGAAAGTAAATAGAATAAGACAACTAGATGGCTTAGTGAATACAGCACTGAACCTGGAGTCAGGAAGCTGTGACCCAGGGCAAGTTCCTTAATATTTTGCCTTCAGAGAAGGAAATTGAAAACTAATGTCAAGAAACCCTATGGACAATGTTACAAGAGGTCCGCTAGTGAATAACAAAAAGAGAAATGGTAGGGTACAAACAACCGGAATCAGAAAATGCTTGTTAGAGCTCAATCTTGGAAGGGGGAGTCCTGGTAATCTAAAAAGTGGTGAGAAGTGTTAACATTCTAGATGTTTCTGGTTTCCCAATGTGGCCAGAAGGTGAAAAAAGAGAGGAAAGGGAAATGAGACTGGATTGTGGAGGCCTGAAGAGCCACACAGGGATCTGTTTTATTCTAGAGTTAGTAAAGAACAATTGAACCTTCTTGAACTCAAGTAAGTGGTATGATAAGATTTATGTTTGATAAATATCAACTTGGTGACTGTAAGAGGCAGTGAGATAATAGGGGCTCTTGAATTGGGATAGTGGTAGTGTGTGAGTAGAGAGAAGGGGATAGGTGTGGAATGAGGTATAATTTAGATAAAAGGACTAGAGGGAGATGGGACAGTTAGGGCTATTTTGAATTTGAGATGCTTGTGGGGCATCCTTAGAAGCTAATGAGTCTAGGGAAATTTGATTCCTAATCGCAATGTGCTTTTTTTGTGCATATCTAAATCTTTTGTCAACTTGAGATTTTTCCTCTAGTCTTAGTAATGTCCTTGTATTTCTTGCCCTAAAGCCATCTTCTAAAACTGGAACTCAGAATTTATCCTCTCAAAAACAGCTGACCTGGGGCAACTGGGAAGCTCAGTGGATTGAGAGCCAAGCCTAGAGATGGAAGGTCCTAGGTTCAAATCTGGCTTCAGACACTGACCAGCTGTGTGACCCCTGACAAGTCACTTGACCCCCATTGCCTAGCCCTTACCACTCTTCTGCCTTGAAGCCAATACACAGTATTGACTCCAAGATGCAAGATAAGGTTTGTTGTTTTTTTTTTTAATAAGTTTTGAAGGTCAAAACTTAACCAGAGCCTCCCATCTAGATCACAGAGAGCTATTAGGATCATATGACCCATACCTTACTCATGACTCACCACCATTATGAAATTAAAACTGGAAAATATATAAGCCCACCTCATTAAATATCCACACATTAGAGATGTCTTTGGTGGGGGGAGGCCAAATAGTGAGTTGCAAGAACTGTACTGAAATGAAAAAGACCCTATATCAGGGTCTCAGATCACTGATCGTTATTAATTTACTGATTGCTAGCCTAGTTAATAGAATGATTTTTCAGACCCAGAAACCAGTCACTTAGCATTTTATTTGCCACAGAATGTTTCCTTGAAATCCATATAGGCAAGGATCAATCCCTTTAGGGGCTTCTCTTAGTACAACTATTTGTTGAATGGATAGATGAGAAGGGAATGGGGATTTGGGTTCAGTTGCCTGGAGAACAGTGGTTACTTTGTTTTGTCGTTTCTCTTCTCTCCCCCCCTCCCCCCAAGAAATTAATAAAGCGAAATAAACCAAATGTGATTTGTTGGAATTTTTTGTGGTATATTCCGTTTTGAGAAGCTTCCATAACATTAGCTCTGGGTGCTTATTTTGATTCACTGCCTTAGAGTCCTTTCTAAATCACAACAGCTGCCATTTCCCCATTAGCAAAATGGGATCAAGAATAGTTACTATTTACCTTCTATTAACAGCTTTGCTCAGCTTTTATGCCTCAAATCTTCCTGTCCACTCTACTGTGGAATTGATCTTCCTAAAGTGTGGGTCAGACCATGTCCCAGCTCTATTTAATAACTTCTGTGGTTTCCTGTTGCCTCTAAGGTCCAATATGAACTCCTCTATGGTTTGAAAGGTCAGCTGCCTACTACTTTTCCACCATGTATTACTGAGATCTAATAACAATGGTTATGTTCCTCAAACTAGACCAGGTATTTCACTTATTCTATTCATCTCTACTTTTTATCTTTGCCTGCAAGAAGCTTTTCCCACCCCTCTTTAAACTCTGAACCTAACCCATCTATCCTGTATGTATGTATTGAACTTAATAGGTTTTTTTTTTTGCCTTCTTTGTAACCCTGGCCCTTAGTGTAGTGCCTGCCACATGGTAAGTGCTTAATAAATGCCTATTTAAAGTAATAAGCTATAGGCAAATTGTACCTTTCTGAAGCTTAGACAAGCAAGATTGAACCCAGAGAAGCTTCTGTATCTTATGGCTGGTCCAAGCTCCACTTAAGCATAATCCTAAGAACTAAAACATTTCCTAACAGGGGCTTTGGGGCAAGTCACTTTAACCCCATTTGCCTCATTTCTTGAAAGAAACTTGTTCAGAGATCCCCTTTGCCATTCAGTCTTAGAATCCTTACTAAGGATTTAAAATTTAAGAAGGGGTTAAAAAAAAACTCAAACATTCTTGGTGGGATGGGTCCATACTCTAAGAAGTCCTTGGCACTGGTCATGTGTCCAAACCTCATTTTTACCAATACTCAGATGGAATAGCTTTTCAAAAATCAAGAAATTGGGATAACAGTGCCTTTCTTGTTTTCCAGTCACCAGCAGACTCAATGTATTTTGAACCAGGCTTGTCTTAGTGACTGATTAAAAACTGACTTTCACATTTTCAGTTTATTCAAACTTGTTATTACCTAAACTTTAGTTTACCTGAATGAGTGCTGCTCTGACATGTTAGGTCAGGAGTATAGGGAAGCCACCAAGGACATAATTAAATTTAGGTCATTAATTTAGTGATTAACTTGGCTTACTGTATTCCTAGATTTGGAACCTAAAAGTCATCCTAAATCTGCAGTGTGAAAAAGCCCTGAATTTTGAGGGCTTGAAAGACTTGAGTCTCAGTCATGGGCCCCAATTTTTATCTAGTAAATTGTGTTCCCTCATTTCTTGGAAGAAACCTGAACAGAGATCCCCCTTCTATTTAAAAAAAAAAAAGTGAAAGCAGACCCTGACCTCCCTCTGAAAGTATAAGAGTCAAGTGAAAGTATGTTGAAACTGATAGCTGCCTGATCTATTCCTGTTGTGGGCTTCTAGTACTTAGGGAGAAAGGCCAGGAACACCCCACTCTGGGTGCTGATTAGCCATACCCCTATCTGGGCACTGCCCCAAGGATTGAGGCTGTGATTGGTTGATGGTAGACAATGAGGCTGTGATGTCAACCTGATTAGAGACCAGTGAAATGGGGTCTCAGCTTGCCTCAGTTCAGTAGTGCTGCTGCCTAAGACCACGATCATGGTGAGTTTATACCTTTCCTCCACTTTTGTTCTCTGCTAGGGGGTCACAAAATTTTTTGTACATTACACCTTCCTGAAGAAGGGCAAAAGAAAGGACAGCTGTAGCCTAGGACCCTTTCTATCCCTTAGGTTCAGGAGTAGGGCCTTCCCTTCTGGAGGCCATTAGAAGCTTAAATGTGTATAGACCCTATTAATCCCATTAAAAGTCTCCAGATTCCAGTCTGTTTCACACTCTCCCCCCTCCTCCAAAAAAAATCTCTGGGTTCTAGGCCTGGCTCTTGTCTCATAGGCATCTGGTAAATTATTTCCCTCTGAAGTGGTTTTTATTCTCTGTAATATGGCAATATATTTCCTTTCTCTGCTCTTCCTCCCCTCACTGTAAAAAAAAAAGAAAAGCAATATAATACCATGGTGTTGTGAATTAGTGGAATATACACCTTAGGAGGCCTGTCTTCTGGTATTCCTAGAGGCTTTAATTAGTTCAATTGATGATCCTCCCCTAGTCTGTGTGCAAGTGAATGGAGGGGTGTGGATGTATGAATGGTTTGGTCAGAGGTACAGGCTTCCAGAATCTCCACATAGGCAATGTGACTGTGACCTCAGTACTCAGTTCCGGAGCATGTGATTTGGACTTATCTAGGTCCCCAGGGTATACAGGATGACTAATGAACAGGCCATGGATGGGGGGTGAGGAGGGCAGGGTTGACCAGAAAATGGACACTTGTTCCAGTTTATACCACCTTCTTAATGGAGAGTTGGTTATTTGGGCTGAGTACTTTCCTTTTAATGAGTTGATTTAGCATGCCTTCAAAGACAGGGCAGCACTTTAGGGAAGGGTCTTCTGGAAAAGGAGGGAGGAATCTCTTGAATTTACATCAGGCAGCCAACCTCCTACTGATGCCCTGATGAGCAGGTTGGGAAGCAAAAGAGATGTGGGAGAGAGGATTTCATCTTCCTCTGATCACTAATCCTGTGTCTCTATTCTGTTCTTGCTTGGGGTGAATTTAGAGTGGTGGGTATGATCTCAACCTCTTTGCCAGCCCCCCGGACTGTGCCTTGCTATGTTCTGTCTGCCATGGGGTCCTCAAGAGACCAGTGAAACTGCCATGTGGTCATATCTTCTGCAAGAAATGCATCTTAACCTGGCTGGCTAGGTAGAGTATGCAATCTTAGTCCCAATTAAGTAGGGGTGGCATTTTTTTCTACTTAAGAGTAGGCATAAATGGGGGGAGGATATGATTAAAGTTCCACTTTATACAGAAAAATCCTCTTTAGTAGGGTTTCTCACAAAAAAAATAGAAGGGATTCACAACTAGGTCCACCCCCTATCCCAACCTGTTGTCTCTCATCCTCATCTTCCCTTTCCTTTCCATAGAGAGAGGAGACATTTGATATATGGGGAAGAGATGCTCTCTCACATATTGTTAACTAATAAACTCAAGAATTACAAGAGTGAAGGGAACATTTGTCCATATGTGGTGAGTGGGTAGGGTACCAGTCATTTCCTGAAGAACATGTCTAGTAAGCTGTCTTGTTGGCTCCCTCTCTCCAGGCAAAAGACATGTCCTTGCTGTAGGAAAGAAGTGAAGAGGAAACTAATGGTCCAGGTGCACAAACTCAGAAAAACCATTGGGCGCCTGCCAGTCAAGGTATAGTAGTAGCCAAGGGACCCATGGGGCCATTTGCCACCTGAAGATGGTAGTGTCCAATAGATCTGGAAACTATCCTTCACTTCTCAAGGGATTGGGAAGGGGAAGGAGCACCATAACTGTCCCATGGGGAAGGACTAGAGGCACAGATCAAACAATAGCACTACTTTCCATCCACCATTTGGAAGCAATTTGGTCAGGAAAGGATGTTATCCCTAAGAAGTGGTTGAGCTTGAATTTAAGCTCTCCAGAGCTACTCACAGATCTTTTCCATATTTTGTCTCCTGCTTTTTTTCTTGTCTCCCTGCTTCTCCTTTCTATTTCCTTTTCTTTATCTTTCTCTTCTATCTCTGTCTGCATCTGTACAGTGTAAGAATTCCCAGGCTGGTTGCTGTGTTACCTGTCCCCTATCTCAGCGTAGGATCCACCTGGACTCCTGCCCTTTTGAGCTTACCCCCTGCCCTAATGCAGGCTGTATGGCTAGGGTGCAGCGGGCAGCCTTAGTGGAACATGGCCGGAGCTGTGGACATGGTCGGCAGCAGCGCTGCCCCCTTGGCTGTGGGGCCACACTCACAGCTGTTGAAAGGGAGAGCCACAACTGCTATCGGGAGCTCCGAGAGGCCTGGGGCCGCCGAAGGGCACAGGGCCGGGCCCTGGTCTCCCGACTTCGACATCGAATGAGGCGGATCCACCGGGCCACCAGCCTCATCAGAAGGCAGCTGACCCGGCTGGAGGCTTTCCTGGAAGAGGAGGAAGAGGAAGGCGCTGATATACCTAACATCAACACCGAGGTTGCCAGGGTTGCTATGTAGTGCCTGCCCAGCTGGATGGCCAGGACTCCTGCCCAGATCCCCTCCCCTGGGGCTTACCTTCCCTGGAGAAAACTGGGGAAGACCAGGCTACTATGACTGTAAATAGAGAAGGATGAATAAAGGTGGAGCCCAAGGGGTCTCAAAGCCTTGTCCTTCAACCTTTTGACAGTCCCGCCCCCCCCCCACACAAAGTAACCCCATTTCTCTTCAAAGACTC
The DNA here is from genome assembly GCF_027887165.1 of Monodelphis domestica. Taxonomy (NCBI): domain Eukaryota; kingdom Metazoa; phylum Chordata; class Mammalia; order Didelphimorphia; family Didelphidae; genus Monodelphis; species Monodelphis domestica. The sequence continues at coordinate 137,841,115 of NC_077233.1, read as the reverse complement.
CATCTCCTCTGAAAAAAAGTCCATTTTCATGTGCCTTTAGAAGTGCCCCACTTCACCATGGAGCTGTCTATGACTCCAAGTCTGTCTCTGTGTCTATGGCACAAAGATTCTAATCCCAATGATAGGATCTACAGCTGCCAGCTGCCATTTATTCTTCTGCTGGTTGTTTATTTCATTTTATTCTCACTTGATTTGTCACAACAGCCCTGTAGATGACATCATCCTCCCCATTCTACCATGAAAAAGAAAGTTTATAAAGAGATTAAGTAATTTGCCTTTGATTACCCAGTTTTTAAGTACTGAGGCTGGGATTTAAGCCTAGGTGTTTTATAATTCAGTACCTCTTATATCTTTATCTTCTTCCATTGACCAGTCAACACTGTTTAGAGTCCTATGTTGTCTAAAAACTTCTCCAAGTTTCAACTCTGCTCTGAGGCATGCTCCCCAAACCTCTCTGTGGCCTGTCTCTCAGATCCTCAAACTCCATAGACTCCAAGGACCTCCACAGCCCATGCTACCCTATTTCTTTACCCCGTTACCCTACTCTACAAGAGCCCCTCCCACGTTAGAGTGCCCTAAGAGCAAAGTAACTGGACAGTACAGATTACATCCAAATGTAGAGATTAACCACATGTTATAGTAAGAAAGGTCAGGGGACAAAGCAATAGAATTCCAGTATGACAGTAATTCAATTAATAAAGTAAAACAAGGGTCCAGGCTGGATAGGAAGGAAAAAGGCCTGACCTGTCAAACAACATTTGAAGTATTGATGACAAATAGGTTTCAGAGCTGGGCTAGGATAAAGCTGGTACCCTGCTACCCTCACCCCCAAAAGCATGAGTACTAAAAGATTGAGAGAGAGGTCTAGAAAAATCTGAAGAGGAGGGCATTAACAAACCGAGTCACATTTAGGGAAGGGTGACTAAAAAAAGTGAAAAGAATTGAAACTGTCCCATAAAATAGGAGTTAACCTTTTTTGTTTTGACCTATTTAGCAATCTGATGAAGTCTATAATATTAATGTTTTAATAAGATTAAAAAAGAAACCAATTATATTATTAAAAATAGTTATCCAAATGTTTTTAGTAAGTTCATGGACACTTGAAAACAATGATGCAATAAAGTAATTTTGGTGCACTCACCCTCCTAGTGGAAAGTAGGTTTCAATCTACAAGGGGAGTGGATACTCATTCTTCAGTTATAGTAATCAAAGAGGAATTAGATTTGTTTGACCACAAAATATAGAACTAGGACCAGTAATGGGAAGTTATAGGGAGATAGATATCTAGTTTAAAGAGGAATTTCCTAACAAAGAATTGTCCAGTAATGAAATGGGCTACCTTGGGAAATCGTAGTTTAACACTTCAATTTTTTAAAAATTAGCTAGAATATGCCTTTTCCCCCTCCTATCTCTCCTTCCTCTTTCTCCTACTGAAAAAGAAATATATAAAGTCCTGGTAACAAATATGCATAGTCAAGCAAAACAAAATCCTTGCATGGGTCAATAAATAAATATTTCAATCTGCACCTTGAAGCCATCACCTCTCAAGTGGTGTGGGTAAGGTGTTTCATCCCCTGAAACTCATCACATGAATTCTTGAAGTAGAAACTGAATACCATTTGTCCTATTCCAATGCCAGTGGGATACAAGTTATCTCACAGATTACCTCTGGTCTTGAAGTTCCCTTCCATCTCTTCAGACTGTACAAGCCAGAAGAGGGAGGCTGGAAGACCTGGAAACGGTTGAGAGCCTAGAACTGATAAAATGAGACCAGAATAGAGGAGAGAGAACATTTCTATAGCTTTTTAGTTTACAAAGCACTTCATATGTGTTATCTTATTTGAATCTTACTGCAACCCTGTGAGGTACTATTATCTTCTTTATACAGATGAGAAAAGTGAAGTTCAGACATTTGTACAATCCAGTGGAATTGCTTGTTGGCTCTGGGAAGGGGGAGGGAAAGAAAATGAATCATGTAAATATGGAAAAATATTTAAAAATTAAGTAATTTTTTTAAAAATTGAAGTTGAGAGATTCCGTGATTTGCCTAGGGTCACATAGTCTATAACAAATTCATGAACATGTATTAAGGGCCTACTATGTACCAAGCGCTACGCTAAGCAGTTAAGTGTTTAAACTAGGGATCGAACTCGGGGCTCCCTCTAGTGTTTAAACTAATAGAACTCTGGGCTCTCTCTATACTAGCCCATCTCAGGGCTCCCTCGGATAGCTTTACTAGTCGAGGACTCCCTCTAAACTAGTCGAACTTAGGGCTTGCTTCCTCCAAAGCTAGCACTCTGATGAAGAATTGAAGGTTGTGGGTCAAGAGGGATTTCCGAGATCAAGCCCTGAGATGGAGAAGTAGTTTGGATTTCGGGTGGGTCCATGGCCCGTCTACAATTCCACGAAACCAAACCACCGTTGCAACCACTGCCATCTATACTGCCCAGAGAATCCTACCACCCATCATACACACTCGTCTGTTTACACCTCACTCCTAGTCCAGTCTACTTCGCAGAGGTTAGGTCCCATACGAAACAGTACCTCCTCCCATCCATAGGTAACAACCGGAAATAATCTAGCTCCGCCCCGGTGACGCGAGCCGCTGACGCCAACATGGCGCGCCGGAAGCAGGAGCCCTACTCTTCTCCACTCTGCTACACGTGCCGGCGCTGGCGTTCCGTAGCCGGGCAGCCGCAGGCGGGGCCGGGCCGTGGCCGGGATGGCGGAGACTGCCGGGAGCGGGGCGCGCGGCCTGCGCTTCAAGAGCAAGTGAGGCGGGGGCTGATCTGGACCAAGCTGATCGGGGCATTCTTTCAGGGTGGGGGTGGAGTCATGGACAGGGACCAGGAGACGGGGCAGGGACTGTAGAGCAAGGCGCCGAAGTCGGCTGGGCCTCCAACGTGTCCATTCCTCTCTCCTCAGTTACGCGGTGCAACGGCGAATCGAGCCTTTCTACAAAGGAGGGAAAGTCCAGGTAAGAGCCCTGAGGTGGTAGAGGCCGCAGGGCCACGCAGTTTGGGGATTGGAACTTCGATGTTGGGGGGGCGGGGCGAGGGTCCCCACTTCCTTCACTTTCCTCTTCACCCTCAGGCGTCCCAAGATGGACAGCTCCTTTTCTGTGTCTGCGGCTCCGGAGTCAATGTTGTGGACGCTACTTCTGGGAATCTTGTGAGAACCTTTCAGCAGGTGAGAACCGGTTCGTCTGAAGAGCCGAATTAACAATTAGGGGAGATGCTGCTAGGGTCCTTCCAGTCCTCATTTAGCCTCATACAACTCATACAACCTCCTAGGTTGTAAAATGGGGATGATAGCAATAGTCACTTCACAGGGTCACTGCATTGTTCCAGTGAGGTAACATTTAAAGTGCAATCTTTTTGTATGCTATTCAGTCATTTAAATCCTATCTGATTCTTTACGACCCCAATTGAGATTTGTTTTGTTTTTTTAACAAAGATACTGGAATGATTTGCCATTACCTCTCCAACTCATTTTACAAATGAGGAAATTGAGGCAAAACAGGGTTAAGTGATTTGCCTAGGGTCATATACCAGGTAGTAAGTGTATAGGACTAGATTTTAACTCTTTTTTTTTTTTACTTTAAACCTGGTGCTCTATCCACAGTGCTACCCAACTGCCCAAAGTGCAATATAAATGTTAACTGCTATTGTTCTTATTCTAATGTACATTCCTTTTTTTCCCCACATCTCTCTTCCACTTGTATCATATGCTCCTGTCTTCCCCAGGATGACCAAGAGATCATCACAGCCTTTGATCTCAGCCCCAATAATGAGGTATGAGGAGGGAAGAGGGTAAAAAGGGAAATTGCTTCTGAGATTCCTGATCCTAACCCCTATCCTTTCTTTCCCAGATCTTAGTAACTGGAAGCCGTGCATTATTACTAACTCAGTGGGCCTGGCGTGAGGGCAATGCCACACGTGTTTGGAAAGCTGTACACACAGCACCTGTGGCCTCCATGGCTTTTGACCCAACATCCACACTGCTAGCCACAGGTAATTATCTAGTCAATACTCATTTATCAATCACTTGCTTGCTGTGTGCTGGGTACTATAATAGGTGCTGGAAACAACAAAGACAGAATTCCCTGTTTTTAAAGAGTTTTTGGTACAGCCAGGGAATATAGTATGTAGATATATGCAAGGCAATTTTGGAGAGAAGACACTAACCGCTGGAGAGATCAAAAAAGGTTTCATCTAGAAGATGGAAACCTTGAATACAATGAGGTATATTAACAGTCAAAGGTTAGGAGGGCATTTTGGGCATAGAGCTTAGCCAGTGCCAAGGCAAAGAGACAAAAGATAGTGTCCTGTTGAAGGAATGACCAGAAATAGTATTTTCCAAAGAGAATAATATAAAACAAAGGTGGAAAGGTAGGTTGAGGCTAGTTTGTAATGGGTCATTTTAAAAATGACAAATAGGTTTATATTTGGTCTTTGAAGCAAGGGGGAACAACTGGAGTTATTGAGGAGAGATATGATATTAGATCTGTACTTGGGAAAATAATTTTAGAAACTAGGTAGAGGATAAGAGTGAGGAGAACCAGCACAGAAAGACTAATTAGGAGGCTTTTGTGATAGTTTGATAGTCCAGGGGAAACATGATGATTCCCTAAACCAGGTTAGTGGCTACATGAATTCAAAATGGATGGATGGCAGATATGTTTTGGAGGGAGAATCAAGATTTAGCAACGTGAGGTGAGGGAGAGTAAGAAGTTGAGGTGTATACTGAAGTTGCAGCCTGGGTGACTGGAAAGATGGTAGTGGTATCCTTAGCCAAAATAAGGAAGTTCATATGGAAATGTTTTATGTGATAATACATGTATAACCCAGATCAAATTGCTTGTCAGCTCCAGGAGGGGGGAGGGAAGAAGGGAGAGAAACAATTTGGATCATATAACTTTGGAAAACTTATGTGAACATTTATTATTAAAAAATAATAATAATAACCAAATAGGGAAGTTCAGAAGAGGAATGAACTGGGGATGCAGAGATTGCCAATTCTCTTTTGAATATAGTGAGTTCTCATTATATTCATGTGCTCACTAGACAGCAATTCAAAATGTCTAATAGACAATTGGTAATGTGGTATTAGACTCTGAAGAGAGACTAGAGTTGGATATATTAGATCTTAAAGACTTCAGCAGAGGAATGATAAAAAGATATCCAAGTGAACCAAGGAGAAAAGATGTAGAGAAGATTCCAGGTTATAGGATAGAGCCTTGGTGACCACTCACTATCATGGGATATAGTGTAGAAGATGGTCAGCCAAAAAAGAGACTGAAAAGGAAAGATCACACAGGTTAGTTGGTGAACCAAGAGAGAAGAGAAGAAAAGAGAGAGTATCCTGGAAGAAAAGGTGGTCAAATAGTGTCATGCTGCAGAGAAGTCAGGAAAGGTAAGGATTGAGGAGGAAAAAGATTTTCAGATTTTTTGATCAGAAGATTGTTGATGACTTTTGGAGAAAGCAGTTTCCGTTGAATGATGAGCTTGGGAACCAGATTTCAAACTGAAAAGTATGTGAGAAGGAAGGGAGTATCAACAGCATTTTCCAAGAGTTTGATTAGGAAAAGAAGATACAGAATAATAGTTTGAGGAGGTAGTAGAAACTGGCAAAGGTTTTAAGTTAAAGGAGAGTTGGGCATATTTGTAGGCATCAAGAAAGGAGCTAGTAAGTAAAAGAATGAAGGAGGAAAGCATTATGCTAAAGGAGATGAGCAGGGAGTGAAGTCAAAGATAGACATTTATAAGTCCAGATTGGCCTTGGGGGGGAAAAAAAGAGTCCATCTTTTCATCAGAATAGAGTAGGGTATGATATCAAAGAGTTGTGAGATATAGAGAAATAGGAAGGTCCAAAAGAAGGATGAGTCAAAGTGTCCTCAGCTGCTGGAATCAGTGGATAGAAAGGACTAGTCCTGGAGACTGGAAATATGACTTCAGACACTTGCTAGTTGTGTGACCTTGGACAAATCATTTAACCCTAATTGCCTATCCCTTATCACTCTTCCATCTTGGAACCAATATTTAGTATTCATTCTAAGACAAAAAGTAACTTCTAAAAAACGGAGAAGGGGAATAATAGAAGTTGTCCAGGATCAGAGTTTGAAAAGACATGAATGACAATCAAAACAAGATGTACTCTCAAGAAGCTGGGGAGGCCTCAAGTTCCAAGCCTCTATATATCTTCTCCTTTTGAGGCCCAGTTCCAACTCTTTCTCTGTCCCTTCAGGTGGCTGTGATGGAGCAGTTCGTGTCTGGGACTTGGAACGAAGATATGGGACCCACCACCTACGTGGCTCTCCTGGAGTTGTCCAGTAAGTCCTAGGTTCAACCCATTAAAAAAAATTGTTTTTTTAACCCTTATGTTCCATCTTAAGACTCAATACTATGTATTGGTTCCATGGCAGAAAAGTGGTAAAGACTAAGCAATTGGGATTAAGTGTGTGGTCCAGGGTCACCCAGCTAGGAAGTGCCTGAGGTCAGATTTGAACCCAGGATCTGCCATCTCTAAGCCTGGCTCTCTGTCCTATTGAGTCACCTAACTTTCCTTGGTTCAACCCATTTTACAAGATGGGGTCATCAAAATTGGAGGAATTGGGGCTGGGAGGAATAAGGAATCTGGAAAGAGCCAGTTAGGTGACCCCTATCTGACCTTCCCCAGCCTTTTGGCCTTCCACCCAGACCCTGAGCAGCTGTTGCTCTTCTCTTCGGCCATGGACTGCACTATCCGTGTCTGGGGTCTTCAGGCTGGAACCTGCCTGGCCATGCTGAGCAGTCACTACAGCACAGTCACTTCATTGGCCTTCAGCGATGATGGCCACACCATGGTCAGGTTAGTGGCTCAGGAGGAGCCTTATATTTGGATCTTGGGTTTGGGAAGTGGAGGTCCCCGTTTCTGGACACAAGGGGATGGGTTGGGTGTCAGGCATGCTCAGGTACTGACCAGGCCCACATATTTTCCTAATAGTTCTGGCCGGGACAAGATCTGTACTGTGTGGGATTTGAAAACTCGGACATCAGTGAAGACAGTCCCTGTTTTTGAGGTGGGTCTAGGTTAGTGGGAGGGGGAGAGAGATGTGGCATCAGATGATGAGTAACTGACTGACTGCCCCTCTTGGTCCTCTTCCTCCTAGAGTGTGGAGTCTGTGGTGCTGCTTCCAAAAGGGGGGGATCCTGAATTGGGTGTGAACACCCCAGGGCTACATCTACTCACAGCTGGAGATCGAGGTGATTGAGGGGCTAGGGGGCGATAGGGGCTGCTCCTCTTCATATCCTAGGATTGGTGATACCCTGGTTTCATCCCCAACATGATCTAGCTATCTCCATCTCTGATCTGTTTCTCCCTGTGCCTGAAATATCTCTTGTGTGTATATGTCTGGTCCAGGAGTGCTTCGGATATGGGAGGTTGAATCTGGGAGCTGTGTGTATACCCAGAAACCTGTCGCTGGTGAAGGTGGCCCTGGGCGGGAGATCACACACTGTGCCCTGGTCCCGGCTGCTGGGCTGATCATGGCTGTCACAGCTGAGCACAACATCCTCCTTTATGATGCCCACAACCTTCGCCTTCATAAACAGGTGGGTACTTTCTGACCCTTATGGCCAGCACTCTTGAATCCTATATTCTATCCATGCTTCCCAGAATTCTGTGTTCAAGATGGTGGTGGAGGGATGGAGGAATAGGGGCTGGTATTCCTGACATTAGTTTGCTTCTCTCCCTTCCTAGTTTGCTGGCTATAATGAGGATGTTTTGGACGTGAGGTTCCTGGGTCCTGAAGATTCCCACATTGTTGTTGCCACAAATAGCCCCCGACTGAAAGTGTTTGAGCTGGAAACGTCTGATTGCCAGATCTTATGTGGGCATACCGGTAAGGCCTGGCCTACTCTCCCTAGTTCTGCTGAGACACCTTTGACCCTCTCATTTCCCCTGAATTCTGATCCTTGATCCAGGGCTCCAGAGGTTTCTCCAGACCTTGAAGCTTCCCTTATATACAGTAGCAAGGATATCTCATTGATTGTTGTGGATACACTCTGAAAACCTGTTAGTGCTGAAAAATGCACTGAATTTGAAGTCATAAGTTGACTGGGTTCAAATCTCAACTCTTCTACTTGCCAACTTGTGCAGCCTTGAGCAAGTCATTTACGTTTTGTGAGCCTCAGTTTCCTTATGTGTAAAGCGAAGCAGTTGAATGAGGTCTCTATAGTCCTATCTGAGCTTAAGCCTCTGATTTCTAATTCCTTTTCTCCCCACAGACATAGTCCTGGCTTTGGATGTTTTCCGGAAAGGCAGGCTCTTTACCAGCTGTGCCAAGGTGAGATCTGCCCTGTGGAGAGGCAGGGAGATGGGGAGAAAGGAGATAAACCTCAACTTTGGCTCCCTGTGTTAACTAACAACCCTTTACTTTCTCCACATCCCTTCATCCCAGGACCAGAGTGTGCGCATATGGAGAATGAATGCCACTGGGAAGGTGCATTGCATAGCCCATGGCTCTGGCCACACACACAGCATAGGCACCATCAGCTGCTCCAGGTAATATACCTGAGCCCCAGGGTACAAATCCATTAGGCCCAAAGAACAGCCACGTTCATTCTGCTTCCTCACCCTCCCCATTTTCTGGGAGTTCACAATTGGAAAAGAAGCTCACCCTGAGCCTTTCCTTTAGGAGCTCATAGTCTGAGGAGCCAGAAGCAGCAAGCAGGCACTACCCCTGCCCTCAGAGTTCATTGCCTGTAGGGAGTCAGAGCTTAAACATGGAGAAAACAGGACAATAAGGGCTGTAGGACTCTAGCTGAGAGACAGGGATTCCTAATGTTGTGGAGAAATACCCAAGTTTGTAGCAGGATCTCTCCCCAAGAATGGGAGCCACAAGACTCTGTTCATTCCAGAAAAAGTTTGATTTAAAGAAGAGGTTTTTAAGATTGTATAATAACCTAAGAACTGATGGAATAGCTCTGGGACTGATGGAGGTACCCAAAGTCTGGATCAGGATTTGCATATTTATTGAGGGTCTGGGACTTATCACCTCCCATTCCAGGGAAAATATTCACCTTTTTCCCAGAATAGCCCACCCTTATGCATTATGGGTAAGTACAGGCTAAGAACCCCTGAAAATGGGCATGGAGAAGGCAGGTCCAAATCTCAAGAGAGCTGTGGTTTTGGGCCTGACATGTCATGGGTGATCTTGAGGACACCAAAAAGGGAATAAGGAGCATATGCAGGTTTGGGGGATTCCTCTGGACTGCCAGAGCTCTTACTGCGACTGTCCCATGTTTCCCCCATTGTCCCACCTGCCATCATTTGTCAATGTCGGAAGCTTCTCATTTTCTGGAAGCCTTCGTCAAAGATGGGAGCACAGGGAGGACACAGTACAGTAGCCAACCGCTGTAGGTGATTATTAATGTGTAATGGTTCACAACTGGGGGTAAATATGGAACATTACAAGTGATTAATAATACACAACAGCCCAAAGCTGGTATATAGAACAGAATAGAACCAGTACAGGTAATTAGCAACACCGAATGGTTAGCTGATAGATAAAACAAATTTTATCATTTATGCTTAACTAATGCTAACTAGTGAGAAATACAAGATTTCAGAATATCAGGGGCCTGCTTCTGTCCCTGCCCATTGCCTACCTCTATCACTAAGAGTGGAGCTATCTTGGCCCAAGTCAGGCTGGTCAAGGAATCCCTTTGAAGGAAGTGGGGGCAAGGGGACTGGTGCTGGGTTCAGAATGCTAACTAGGCAAAGAGGAAGGGGGGATGAAGGAGTTTATCATATCAGGAAGGAAGAAACTATTTAAACAAAACTGGAGCCAGAAAAAGACACCACCACCACTGCATATTCAGTAGTGAGTTGTCTAACTTTGCTAGGATGCAGGAGGCCAGGCTGAGCAGGAGGGAGAGGGCTAGATCTGAATTCAGCTCCTGGCTCAGACACTGGCTAAGTGGTCTTGAGCAAGTTATTTAACCTATATGCCTCAGTTTCCTCATCTGTAAAATATGGCTGATAGTAGCCCTTGTCTCCCAGGGTGGTTGTGAGGCTAAAATGAGATATTTGTAAAATAGTTTATGAATCTTAAAGTACTATATGAATGCTATTGTTATTGTTGTTACCCTTTAAGGCATAGGGAACCACTCCCATCAGAGCAATGTAAAGCAGATTAAAGGCAAGGATAGGACTTGGGAGCCTGGTGCAGTAGTTCTGGGGTGAGAATGTGACCTGGGTTAGGGTGGAGGGTGTGAAATGGAGAAGAGGCTACCAAGGCAAAAAGTGTCCTGAATTCTGCATCTGTTTCATTTCTTGGCGTCAGGCTGAAGGAGACCTTCCTGGTAACGGGGAGCCAGGACTGCACCATAAAGCTGTGGCCCCTTCCTGAGCCTATAACATCCAAGAAAATGACCAAAAACCCCAACTGTGACCCTTTTCCCCTACAGGCTCAGGCCACCCAGCGGGCCCATGACAAGGTAACAGCAGGTCTGGAGGCTGGGAGGATCTGTCGTCACTGCCGCAGCCCGAGTCACCCTTTCCCTTCTGTCCCTAGGATATTAACAGTGTGGCTGTGTCTCCAAATGACAAGCTGTTGGCATCAGGTTCCCAGGACCGAACAGCTAAGCTGTGGTCCCTACCTGACTTTTCCCTGCTGGGTGTCTTCTCTGGTCACCGGCGAGGCGTGTGGTGCGTTCAGTTTTCCCCCATGGACCAGGTGCTGGCTACTGCCTCCGCTGACGGCTCCCTGAAGCTCTGGGGGCTCCAGGATTTCAGTTGCCTCAAGGTAATACTCCTCAGCCCCATCCGTCAGGGATCCAGTGACGTGGGGCCTGAGCCCTGACTCCCCTCTGGGGCCTGTTCCCTTTTTCTCTTTCCCAGACATTTGAGGGTCATGATGCATCAGTGCTGAGAGTGACCTTTGTGAGCCGGGGGACACAGCTGCTGTCCAGGTATGTTGGGGCTGGTGACCAGGGTAGGAATGCTTATCTGGGAGGTCTGACCCAGGGCTCCTGTGTGACTCCCCTCCTGGTCATTGCAGTGGCTCCGATGGCCTGCTCAAACTGTGGACCATCAAGACCAATGAGTGTGTGCGGACACTGGACGGGCATGAGGATAAGGTGTGGGGCCTGCATTGCAACCGGCAGGATGAAGCAGTTGTGACTGGAGCCAGTGATGCTCGGATCCTCCTCTGGAAGGTGGGTGAGAGCTGGGCCTCCCGGGGCACGGGATAGCTCTCCTTGGCCTCCCCTGCCCTGGGCTGACCTGCTCTGTTTCCAGGATGTGACTGAGACAGAACAGGCAGAAGAGCAGGCACGGCAAGAGGAACAGATCCTGAAGTAAGTCCCAGATGCAACCTGTGCATCCCTCTGGCCCATCCCAGAATTTTCCTGCCCCCCCCCTTCTCCCCAGGCCTTCCCCACTGACTCTCTCCTATCTCAGGCAACAGGAACTCTCTAACCTGTTACAAGAGAAGCAGTACCTTCGGGCACTGGGCCTGGCCATCTCTCTGGACAGGCCGCACACTGTGCTGACAGTCATCAAAGGTCAGAAAAAATGCCAGAGGGGGGAAGGGATCACCCTGCAAGTGATCACAGTGGAGGTGAATGTAAACCCTGAGCTTTTGCTCTCCCTGCCTCATACAGCCATCTTGAAGGAAGTTGAAGGTCCAAAGAAGCTGGAGGAGAAGGTGCTGAAGCTCCGGAAGGATCAGAAAGGTCAGTACCCAGCAGGCCCAGCAGAGCCAATGATGAGGGGGGGAAGGGAGGAGGCCAAGTGGGTTCCTTACCTCTTCCCTTGCCCCTTCCCAGAGGCACTGTTGAGATTCTTGGTCACATGGAACACAAATTCCCGCCATTGCCACGAAGCCCAAGCTGTTCTGGGTGTCCTGCTACAGCACGAGAGTCCTGAAGAGCTACTGACCTATGAGGGGATCCAGGCTTCCCTGGAAGCACTGCTGCCCTACACAGGTGAGTGACCCCTGGGTGTGGAGAGAAGACTGTGGCCCCTGTGGGAGGTGGGTGCTCAGTCTGAAGAGGGACCTGGACTCGCCTCTTCCTTCTCAGAGCGGCACTTTCAGCGGATCGGCCGGACACTGCAAGCCGCCATGTTCTTGGACTTTCTGTGGCAGACCATGAAGCTACCTGAGACTTCAGCCATCCCTACCCTATAGCCTTTGTAACTACATTTTGTATAAAAGTCTATCAAACCTCCTGGAAGCCTTTCCCTTTTCGGTCTCTCCCCTCCCTTGCCTGAGCCAAGGGGTCATCTCTCACAGGATTCATGTCCCAGATGCCTCTGACACATGGGCCCACCTCAGGGGCAGCAGCCCAGTGCATGTGTGCCTGTGCCTATTTCCTGACTGAACCCGAACCATGCTAGAGGGGTCCTGCTCTAAGGGAGTTCACAGTTGGGGAAGGAGGGTCCTTGTACTTGGAGTCAGGAAATATTTCCTGTGTGACCTTAAACAAATAGCATAGTGACCTCTGCTCTAAACGTATGTACCTGCTCTTGGGGGTTCATACTCTGGGTGGAATGCAAAACAGACCACCTCATGGGGAAATGTGCCCAGATCCTGGGGCTATGAGTTAGCTGGAAGAGACTGAGCCACTCTGATACAGCCCTCTCCTTGTCTTTGTTTTTTAAACCCTTACCTTCCGTGTATTGGCTCCAAGGCAGAAGTGGTAAGGGCTAGGCAATGGGGGTCAAGTGACTTGCCCAGGGTCACACAGCTAGGAAGTGTCTGAGACCACATTTGAACCTAACACTCAATCCACTGAGCTACCCAGCTGCCCCCCTCCCCCCCCCCCCCCACACACACACTTTTCTAAGGGAAATGAGTAGCTCAGCTAAGGTTGAAAGTTGTAGAGCAGGGTTTAAACTTGGCCTCCTGTGACTGAAAAAGTTGGATTGTTTTTACTACTGCATCAGATAGTGAAGACTGGGAGTCTTCGGTGAGACATTTCTAGGAGCCCAGTGCGAATTTGCCTGTTCTGCCCAATAGTCATGGAGTTGGTGTTGCTGTGCCATGAATGGGGCAGAAATACAAGGGGGTGCCTTGGGAGAGTGTCTTCTGGGCCTTCCACTTGGGGGTTGGGGAGGAAGAAAGCAGGTGGGTTCTGTTGGCCCAACTCCTGGAGAGGTTCCTTTATTCATACACGTACAAAAAATAAAGCCATTCAAGCACTCTAATACAAAATGAAATGAAAGGGCCTTCAGAACTCAACGTGGGGGTAAGGGGAGGGGGGTTGGGGAGACGGCCAGTCTAGGAGCGGGTGGGGGGAGGGTGGGGCGCAGTCCGAGTAGGTGCTGGAGGCCTCGGGGCACCCAGGCGGAGATGAGCTCTTCGAGTCACAGAGCAGCATCTCCGCAGGATGTCCTCCGGCTCGGGCCTGGTGGGCACGGCAGGTAAGGATCCCGAGGCCGGCGTGGCTCCGCTGCCCCCGTCGTCGCTGCCCCAATCTGACTCTGAGCTTGAGCTCGGGCTGGAAGGCCTGGGGGGCTCAGCGGGCCGAGTAAACGCGGGGAGGCGTCCCTCCCTAGCCCTGCTCCCGCAAGGCATGGCTTCGCCGTAGCCACGTGGTCCGGGCTCAGGCTCCAGGCCAAGCCCCAGCGGGCCCCGGCCCGCGCCCAGGAGCACGTCCAGCCCGCCGGCGCTCCCGGGGTCCGGGCAGCGATGCAGTAGCACGGCTGGCAAGAGGCCGTCGCGGTCACGGTACCTGCGGGGGTGAAGGCTCTCTATATACGTGCGCTGCGGAAGGGCGAGCGGCCCTCCCTCCTCCCCAGAGCCGAGGCTGAACCCCGCTCACCTGCACCGCCACCAGCCGCACTCCGACGCCTCTAGCACGGTCACCCGGGCCCCCGCAGGCACAGACAGCTCGTCCTCTCGGCTGCCTTGGTAAGCTCCCGCGCTCCAAAACAGTACCCCTGAATGGGGAGGAAAGGGACCATTCCTATCATTTCCACCTCACACACACCCCCGGGCGCTCGGGCTACGATGCGCCTCCCTCCCGGGGAACGTCCGAGTCATCGGAGAACTGCCCGAGCTCCTCTTTGCCCGGAGCATGGCTCCTCCCCCTAAGGACGAGCCGAGACAGGGATTCAGAGCGTTAAACCCCGAGCATCCTACAGACTAGGAAACAACCATGGGACCGCTCTGAGCCAATAGGGAGGAGACAGCCGAGCCCCGCCTCCCCTGGCCTCTCCTTTCCCCCTCCCCTCGCGGGGAATCCCGGCGTTGCCGGGTCTGGACTCGGAGAAGGGGCACTCACCACTGCCGGGTATCGCAGGCGTCGCCTCACATCCCCCTTTTGGGGTTACCGCCTCGAGATAGGGTGCAGGAAACCAGGCTGTCTGCTTGTCCCCGTTCTCTACCAGCCACCAGCCTGGGGAGTGGGGGAAGGAGAGCGTACAGGGATGTAGACATCCCCACCCCTAAACCTCAGCAGGTAAGAGGGAACAGGCTTCACTTACGGGGAGCAGGGAGGGAATATGGAGGGAGCTACTTGTTGGAACTGATCTGTATGTATGGGCGCCCACAGACATACCTTCCCTACCTCATCCCGATTCCCCAAATCTGGAATTGAAGACCCCTCCCCCTCCAATTTTAGGGTTCTACTCCTTCCTCTAGGTTCAAACTCTCCTGCCCAGGGCAAACCCCATCTGTTTCCCCTGAATGTCCCGATCCCCCCAAGCTACTATTTCCATTCCCCCAAGGTTCTTGTCTACTTCCCCGTCCCCCCAAAAAGGTTTCCTGGGACCTCTAGGATCCCCACCAACATGAATCCCCACCCAGATCCGAGCCATTCTCCCATCTTCATGCCCTTCCTCTTTCCCCTCCCAATCCCCCCAGTTTTCCCACCTGTGGGCTTTCTTAGGAACACATCCAGCTCTTCTCCAGCTCCAACCTTAAAAGGCCTGCCCCTGGTGTCCTGTGTACTGAAGCTATCCAGGCACCGGAAAGTCTGGGTCTCCAGGGTGTAGATGTCTGGTCCTAGGGCAGGGGGCTTCCTTGGACTCTGTTCTGGCCTCTCCCAGGAGGAAGGTATGATCACCATGCTTTGAAGAAATGCCAAGATAGATGAGAGGGGCCGGCTTTCACCCTCTGGAAATGGGAATTTCCTAGACCTGATACAATCTCCAGATGGAACTAATGACCTCATCTTAGCTCCTCCCACTGTTTTTTTTTTTTAGCCTAGCATTTGCAGGCTTTCTTTAGTGATAGTTCCAAACTATTCCCGGAGCATCGTCTCTTTTTCATTCCTCACCATTCCCACATCTTGACCTTTGCTTAGGCTGTGGCCTCTATCTAGAATATATCCTGCTTACACCTCCCACTTCCCTGAGCCCAGTCCTACCCATTCTTCAGAAACTAGCTCAATGATAATATATGGATAACCCATTGGAACTGCCTGTCAACTCCCGGGGTGGTGGGGAGAAGAGATGGGAGGAAGACAACAAGAATCATGTAACCTTGGGGAAAACTTTTTTTTTCCATTTTAAAAAATAGTAAATCACACACACACACACAAAGTCCATCTCCCCATCATTTCTAGTCCTTCCTCCCTACTACCATTCACCAGACAGGCAATATATTTAACATCTGCAAGTACTAGAAGTTCTGTGGGATGGATTTGGGGCCTGAACTTGTGATTTCATTGGTATATAGGGGAACTCCTGATACAAATGAGCAGCATATGTTCTTGGAGAGTTGCCTCTTGCCCAGAGTTACACAACCAGTCTGTGTCCGAGGCAGGACTTGAAGCAAGCCTCCCAGGTTTCAAAGCTCTCTCTCTAGCCATCTTTCCTGATTTAGCCCACTTTCCTGGCTTTTTCTCCCTTCTCTCAGCTTCCCCAGTCTATCCCCTTTCAATGTCTTCCTTATATGACTGCTTCTCCTAGTTAGCTTATGAGCTCTTCACCCCAACCCCACCATAGGGTGGGCAATGAAAAGCTTGATCTCATTGGAAGACTGAAGATATGAGGATTCCCAAATACCTGTGCTGGGGCAGGACAGGCTCCAAGTCCCCAGGCTGAGTCTGGAAAAAGCCAGTGACCACCTCACTTCGAGATACTGTCTCTGGGGCCCCCAGAAGTTCCTGAGAATAGGCTTCCAGCATCTTTAACCGGGCCAGGCCCCTTCGTGTCCTTCGACTGGGGAGAAGTATGAAGGCATCTACAGGAAGAACAGGAATCCCTCTGAAACCCCAATCTCCCCTACTCCCCTTAGCCCTTTCTTCATTCCTATGCTCCCTTTCCCTGCTCAGTCTCAAAATTCCCCACCCTTCCATCCCATCCCTGTCACCAATTCCCTCACCTGGAAACTTGGGGAGGACACAATCAGAACTCTTCAGCAAACCTGCCTCCAAGGGAAAGGCATCCTTCAGTCTTTTCTGGAAAGATAGATTCAGGGTCAGGGTATAACCTCAAATAAGTGAAATAGATAAGGGGATCTATATGGGCTGGGGGGGGAGCCACTAGGTTCAAGGGAATTTATTGGGTAGCCCCCAGAATGTAGTCTCAGTATCTACCCCAGGATCAGACAAATTGTGTGTGGGGTTCTTTCTGGAGGGTCCCATGTGGCTATGACTGGGATGGTATCTCACATGGAATTGACGGAACTCCTGGAAGGTCCTATAGATGAAGTTGTCACTGCCATCAGACCAGAGCACTGAGAAGATGAATATCTAGGAACCAGAAAGGTAAGGAAGGGAGATTCAGTAGATTTTGGCATTATCCCCACCCCAAGCCCCTCTTGCCCTTTACCAGTGCCCCCCACTCCAATTCCCTCCCAAATAGCCTCATTTTCTACCACATAGCCAAACATTCCACAGCTAACCCAGCTTGGAGGGAAGAGAGAAGCCATGACAGAAGAAAGGAGGAGGCAGAGACTTGGGAGGGGACAAAGAGGGCAGGTAAAAAAGACATACAGTCCAAGGAGAAGTCAAAGGCACTGTGGGAGGCTGGGAGTTGAAGAAGATGATGAGAAAGTAAATAAGTAAAACAGGGATAGGAGTGACAAAGAGAGAGATAGAAGGCAGAGAGAGTGGAGGATGGGAGAGTGGAGAGATACACATGGGAAATTGGGAGAATAGACAGGTTGGGGTAAAAGTAGAAGGGAGAGTCAGAAAAATGAGAGAAAGAGGATGAGAATGAATCAGAGAAGGGAGACAGGGAGATGGGAGGGCAGAGGCAACAAGAATAAATGGAGACCAGGATATGGAAAAGCAGAAAAATGAGGAGCCCTGGTTGGGGAAATAGAGGAGAAGAAACAGAGGAACTGGGGAATACACAAAGAGAAGAAACAGCTACATAGAAACAAAGACTGGTATGATAGGAATGAGTCCCAAGAAACCAGCTGAGCAGTACCTGAGAACGCCTGCCTGGCACAAAGCCCATTCCTCGCACCAACACTAGCTCTCGGGGTCCCGTCATCCTGTTCTGCATGATTCTCCAAGCTCTCAGCACCTTCTTAAACCCATGTGGTGAGAGGGTGGAGCCAGATCCAGGAGTACCACCTCCTGGCAGGAGGTCTGGCTGCTTCCAATTGTCTCCTCCCTGCTGACCTCAGACACCCGGAAAATCTGCCTTGGGAAGGAGGCCTGAATTCCCCAGAAGGAATCTCCAAGAAATCTTCCTCCTCACGCCTCCTTTTCATCCTCGGAGCCTCAGGGGCAAGTGACTGTTCAAGGAGAAGGTTTGGCAGGAAAGACAAATCCCCTCAGTTTTCAGGGACTTGGGCCAAAGGTGGCTGTGGAAGAGCAGAAAGAATACTAGAATATAAAAAGTTATACTCATTAAAAGTTAAAGAATAGGAAGATGTGGGGGCAGCTGGATGGCTCAGTGGACTGAGAGCCAGGTCTAGAGATGGGAGGTCCTAGGTTCAAATCTGGCCTCAGACACTTCCAAGCTGTGTGACCCTGGGCAAGTCACTTGACCCCCATTGCCTAACCCTTACTACTCTTCTGCCTTGGAGCCAATACACAGTATTGACTCCAAGACGGAAGGTAAGGGTTAAAAAAAAAAATAGGAAGATGCTATCACTCACAACTTTTATCCCTCAAGGACACAGAAATGTCACACTTGATAAAATAGACAACTTATCTGATATGAAACGTTTGCTTATACTCTAGAATAAATACACACACACACATGTGCCAGCTCCTTGCCACTCAGATCAGAACTCCCCCCCCCCCAAAAAAAAAATAAGACTAGGGCAGCTGGGTGACTCAGTGGATTGAGCACTAGGACCAGAGACGGGAGGTCCCGGGTTCAAATTTGACCTCAGGCACTTCTTAGCAGTGTCACCCTGGGCAAGTCATTTAACCCCCATTGCCTATCCCTTACTGATTTTCTGCCTTGGAACCAATACACAGCATAGATTCTAAGATGGTAGATAAGAGTTTAAAATAGAATTGGAATATACTTGTACAAAAATATTTATAGTTGTTCTTTTTGTGGTGGCATAGAATTGGAAGTTGAAGGGATGTCCATCCATTGGAGAATGACTAAACAAATTATGGTATACGATGGTACTGGAATACTATTGTGCTGTAAGGAATGATGAACTGGATGATTTCAGAAAGAGCTGGAAAGACCTTCAGGAACTGATGCAGAGTGAAATGAGAAGAACCAGGAGAACATTGTACATAGTGACAGCAATATTGTGGAATGATCAAATGTGATAGACTTAGCTACTCTTAGTAATGCAATGATTCAGGACAATTCTGAGGAACATAAGTTCCTCAGACAAAGAAAGCTATCCACTTCCAGAGAAAGAACAGTTAGAGTATAAATGCAGATCAAAGCATATGATTTTTCACTTGTTTATTTGGCTATATGTTTGGGGTTTTTTGGTTTTATAAGATTATTCACTTTAAAACAGGTCTTTTAGGATAAGGGTGAGTAAAGGAATCATGATGACTTATATGAAATTCAGATCGGTTCTTATGAATTTACATGAAGTAGGGACTACTTTCAATCCAGGGATGTTTGAGTATTTTCATATAACAATAATAATAACAATCTATTATGTGGTCATAAAGTTATCAAAGGGAAAGCTGTTTTCTGTAAATATCAAAGGTCTTACTGGTATCTTGAACTCAAGGCTCCTAGAGTAGAACATAATTAACACCTTTGTATTACCTCAACATATATATTTGGAACAAAAAATATATGCAATAAAGTTAGTCAAATAAAACCCCATTACATGTCTGCCCTTTGATCCAGCCATAGCACTGCTGGGTCTGTACCCCAAAGAGATAATAAGGAAAAAGACATGTACGAGAATATTCATAGCTGCACTCTTTGTGGTGGCCAAAAATTGGAAAATGAGGGGATGCCCATCAATTGGGGAATGGTTGAACAAATTGTGGTATATGTTGGTGATGGAATACTATTGTGCTAAAAGGAATAATAAAGTGGAGGAATTCCATGGAGACTGGAACAACCTCCAGGAAGTGATGCAGAGCGAAAGGAGCAGAACCAGGAGAACATTGTACACAGGGACTGATACATTGTGTACAAATAAAACCCCATTACAATATTAACTAGACACACTGCCTGCCACAAGAAGGTAGTAAAGTGGGTTTATAGAACATATACCCATAGTCTCTGCTTGCTTCTAAAGTTGACCATGTGGGAGCTTAGGAGACCTGCTTCTGACCATTTGTCACTCAGGGGTTTACAATGTGATATGATGAGTAGTCTCTTAATTGACCATCTAGCTGGAAGAGCTAATAGCTCAGTAGATAGAGAAAAGGGATGACCCTCCCCAGTATCTCTCTTCATTTCTGGCTGTGAATTATGTGTACTCTTTTGAACTATGCCCTAAGAACTGGGGCACTTGCCCCTATCTCCCACCCAGTTTCAGTGTTACTGTAGACATATATCTTATCTAGGCAAACATGAGCCTGGGTTTGAGCTAACTTGATTTTCTACTTCCTTTTGTTTGTGTAGGTGATCTTGTGAGTTGTAAAAGTCTAGAAGTCTACAAATGAAATGATTGGGATGGGTGCAAGGAAAACTACTTTGGAGAGAGAGAGGACACTTATAGAGAAGATTGGATTGGTACAGTGAGATGGATCAGTGGATAGAACACCAGGCCTGGAGATGGGAGGGCCTAGGTTCAAATATGACTTTAGACACTTCCTAGCTGTGTGACCCTGTACAAGTCACTTAACCCCAGTTACCTATCCCATGTCCTTCTGTCTTAGAGGTATTACTAAAACAGAAAGTAAAGGTTATTTTTAAAAAGGAGAAAGAGGAAAAGGAAAGCTCAAGCTTGGTCATTTGATTAGACAGTGCCAATCAATCAATATTTATTTGTTTAAAGGTCCTTGCCAGGGATATAAAAAGAGGCAAAAACAGTCTCTACCCTCAAGGTGTTTAGAACATTATAAGGAAGACAATATGTAAACAAATATATACAAAGCAAGTTATATACAGGATAAATAATATGGAAAGGAAAATGAAGCGAGTTTTGGACTTTCTGCCACTGAGGTGGAACAAGCAGCAATTGGAATGTTAGAGAGAAGATATTGACAAGAATGACAGTTGGTTGGGGGAGAGGAACTTGGAGAATGACAATGGTCTCTTTCCTGGCTCTCTGACTGGAAGGAGCACTTTCTCCCTGACTCGGGATAAAAGTACCTATATTCCTGGACTTTTCCCAACTGTGTGCTCTACCTGGATTCCTGTGATCCTGTCATTGAACAAAAGGATTAAAGGGGAGCAGTTTGAACTGTAAGTTGGGTCTTTAGGAGCATCAGCCCAAAGAGACAGGCCCAACCAGTTCTGAAGATCAGAACCTTTTCTTCCTCTTGCTGTCTACAACTAAAGACTTTGAACTTAAGAAAGCTAGCACAGATTAGCATAGACAGGAATAAGAGAAACCCTCCTCCAGCCTGTGAGGCCTGGCCTCAGCTCAAAAGCTGAGAGAGACTCAAACCCAATCTAGGGAACTCCTGATTCCCTCTTCCTTGATACCTCCCCAATCCAAACTTGTTATTAAATTCATCTTGAGTTAAATAATCCACAGTCAAATAAAAGAACTGTCATTTTATGGGGACATAGAGGGAGCTGAACCTAAGGACAGCCATTCAACTATAGACAGTCCTTATTGGATCCCTGCTGGGTGACCTTGGATAGGGGGAGGCTTGTCCCTCAGGGGAGTCCATGCTTACCTGCTCTGGGGTATCTTCAACAATCAATCAATAGAGAAGACATCCCCTCAGGCTATCATAGATGGCTCATTTCTGGGGAACTCCATTTTTCAAAGATAGGCTCTTAGCAGGGGGTATCTCCTTTTACCTCACCAGCAGCCATAGTCCCTCTATCCCTTCAACCCCTCCATTTCCTGTTACAAAATCTTCCTTATCCCCTGTACCTCTTCTTCAATCCAAACAATTCCCTTTAACTATTACAATAGGAAATACTGAACAGAGAGATGGCATTAGAACAGGGGTCCCTAAACTATGGCCCATGGGCCACATATGGCCCCCTGAGGCCATGTATCTGGCCCCCATGGCACTTCCGGAAGGGGCTCCTCTTTCATTGGTGGTCAGTGAGAGGAGCTCACATACAGTATTACTTCCAGTGACATAATCCTTTGCATGGCACCTTAGAAAGAGGCGCTGCGCAAAGGATTATGTGGCTGCACAATGGAAGATGTCAGCATGGTGAGCAGTGATCTGGGGTGAGGGGATTCCACACTGTGTATACTGCTACCTGGTTAGGGTTAGGGTTAGGGTTAGGTTTTTATAGTCCAGGCCTTCCAACGGTCTGAGGGACAGTGAACTGGCCCCCTGTGTAAAAAGTGTGGGGACCCCTGCATTAGAGTTAAGAGGGGCTGGGAAAAATCTCCTGTAGAATATGGGATTTTAATTAGGACTGAAAGGAAACCAGTATCAAAGGGGAGGGAGGGCAATCCAGGGGAAGAGCCAGAGAAAATGTCCAGAGTTTATATAAATAGGATATAAAAAAAATATAAAAAAAATAAATATATAAATAGGATGTCTTATTCACTGAACACCCAGAAGCCAGTATCACTGAATAGAAGAGTATGTATTGGAAGTAAGGTGTAAGAAGATTGGAAAGCTAATCAGGGGCTAAGTTATGAAGGGTTTTGAATGCCAAACAGAGGGTTTTGTATTGTAAAGATTAAAATTCTGGGAGACTGAGGCAGGTAGAAATTAGTTTCTCTCTGCAAGGAGTATTATATTTAGAGGTTTATTAAAGGTTGAGGATTAAAGAAAATACAGAATAAGAAAACACGTGTCTAGGCCCAGAGAGGCCTAGACACAACCTCACCTACATTATCAAAAGAGCCGCATCTGCTTGCAAGTGGAAACAGGAAAGAAAAAAAGAGACCCTGCCGTGGGTGGAAACCCTCTAAATAATGATTTTGCTCTCAGCCCAGGTGAGAATTCAGTGAGATTACAAAGTATTCTGGGGAAGTGGAGCAAGGGCTTCTGGGGATTGAAGTCCTGGATTCAAGTCTAGTTTTACAGTATCTGTTCCTGGAGGAAATAGGTAGCCACTAGAGTCTGTTGAGTAGGGCGAAGTGGCATGGTAGACTTTTAGAAAAACTACTGTACTTTAGGAAAATCACTGTAGTAGAGTTGCTAAATGGAAGATATATTGGAGCAGGGAGAGACTTGAGACAGGCAAATCCACCAACAGGCTATTTAATATTTTAGACATGAAGTGATGAGGACCTGTGCTAAAGTGTCAGAGGAGAGAAAGGGGCATATTAGAGAGATGTTGCAAAGATGAAATCGAGGGGCAGCTGGGTGGCTCAGTCGATAGAAAGTCATGCCTGGAATCGGGAGGTCCTGGGTCCAAATCTGGCCTCAGACACTTCCTAGCTGTGTGATCCTGGGCAAATCACTTAATCCGTATTACGTCACCCTTTCCACTCTTCTACATTAGAATGGATACTTAGTATTGATTTAAAAAAATAAATGAAATCAGGGCAGCTGGGTGGGTCAGTGGATTGAGAGCCAGTCCTAGAGATGGGGGGTCCTGGGTTAAAATCTGGCCTCAGATATTTCCTAGCTGTGTGACCCTGGGTGAGTCAGTTAACCCCCATTGCCTAACCTTTACTACAATTCTGCCTTGGAACCAATACATTCCAAGATAGAAGGTAAGGGTTTAAAAATAATTAAAATAAAATAATGAAATCGATAACTTTGGCAATTGATTGGATATGGGGAGTGAAAGATAGTGAGGAATCCAGGATGATTCCCAGGTTTTGAGCCTGAGAGGCCGGTAGGACAGTATTGCCCTCTGTGGTAATAAGGAAAGTTAGAGTTGGCAAGGGTTAGGGGGAAAGATAATTTTTCATTTTGGTCCCAATGAGTTTAAGATATCTATTGGACATCCAATTTGAAATATCCAAAAGGCACTTGGAAAACGTAAGATTGGAAATCAACAGAGAGTTTAGGGTATGTTAGGTAGATCTGAGAATCATCAACATAGAGATGGTAATTAAATCCATGGGAGCTGATAAGATCTCTAAATTAAGTGGTAGCTAGGGAGAAGAAAAGAAGGCCTAAAACAGAAGTCTTATGATTAGCACAATCTAGAAGATAATCCAGAAAAGGAGACAAAGGAGGGGTTAGATAGGTAAAAGAAGAGCCAGGAAAGAGCAGTGTTCTGAAAACCTAGAGAGTATAAAGGCTGATGACAAGTACATGCCACTGGATTTATTGAATGTAATTGATACTGGTTTTATTTTAGACAGAGCATATGTAAAGGCCTCCCACAGAAACAATTCATGCAAACTCAACTAACAATAGATGGACAAGGAAGCATTACGCAGATGACTGAGTCATTCAGATTTGACTACAGAAACCAAGAGATTTATGATAAGAGTAGGAAACCAGGTTATTGCTACCAGGAATTACTGAAAGGTTATCTTTCAGAAGCCTGAATTTATTATCAGAGAAGATTATGCAAAGGAAATAGTAGAAACTACTGGTTTGTTGTTGTTTTTTTTCAGATCACAACATTTAGCTCCTATCAAATATCTAACAAGACACAATCAAGTGGCCAGAATTATACATCAGAAAGTTACTAGCCTGGGGGCAAATGGGTGACTCAGTGGATTGAGAGCCAGGCCTAGAGATGGGAGGTCCTAGGTTCAAATCTGGCCTCAGACACTTCGCAGCTGTGTGACCTTGGGCAAGTCACTTTACCTCCATTGCCTAGCCCTTACCACTCTTCTGCCTTGGAGCCAATACACAGTATTGACTCCAAGACAGAAGGTAAGGGTTTAAAAAAAAAAAGAAAAGAAAGTTACTAGCCTTTATAAACTAATAAAGAACAAACCCATAAACCTCCAATAGAGATCTCCAAGATATTCTTTTTATTATTATTATGAAGATATTTTATTTTACCAATTACATGTAGTAATAAATTTCCATATAAGTTTTCTGAAGTTATATGATCTAATCTCCTTCCCTTCCCCCTCCCAGAGCTGTCAAGCAATTCGATCTGGGTTATACATGTATTATTATGCAAAACATATTTCCATGTTGGTCATTTGTATAAGAGAATCATCATATAAAACTAAAGCCCCAAAACAAAAACCCAAATAAACTAAAGTTAAAAACTGCATGCTTTGATCTGCATCCTTACTCCAACAGTTTTTTCTTTGGAGGTGAATAGCATTCTTTGTTATGAACTCTTCAAAAAATTATTCTTATATTGCTGAGAGTAGCTAAGTCTATCACAATTGATCATCCCACAATATTGCTGTTACTGTGTACAATGTTCTTCTGCTTCTGCTCATTTCACTCTGCATCAGTTCATGTAGGTCTTTCCAGCTCTTTCTGAAATCATCCTGTTCATCATTTCTTACAGCACAATAGTATTCCAGCACCATCATGTACCACAATTTATTCAGCCATCCCCCAATCGATGGACATCCCTTCAATTTCCTATTCTGTGCCATCACAAAAAGAACAGTCATAAATATTTTTGTACAAGTATCTCCTTTCCCCTCTTTGGGATATAGACCTAGTAGTGATATTACTAGATCAAAAAGTATACACTATTTTATAGTCCTTCCTCCAAGATATTCTTGAGAATTCATCAGTTCAACAAATCAATTCTACTGGACTTAGAGAGTTATAACAGAACCATTCTCATAATTACCCACATATAACATTGATCCATAAAAATTTAAACAGCATTTTAATAGATATCACCAAACTGAATAATCATAAAATCTGCAAATTACATGGAATGCAAAACTTGTAAAATATAGAGCCAAACAGGAGAAATCAAATCCTTGTGGAAACAGGATGAAGTCTATTTCATCCACATCATCCTGGCTGTTGTGGGAATTGTATGGAAGATACTTTTCATGAACAGAGAAAAAGATGAAGTTATATCTTGATAGTTTTATTCAATTATGAAAAGCAGCAATTTTACCTGCCTATTTAGTAGTCTGGAGAACATTAAAAAAACAACAATAACCTTACCTTCTTTCTTAGAATTGATATTAAGTATTGTTTCCAAGGCAGAAGAGTGGTAAGGCCTAGGCAATGAAAGTTGTGATTGCCCAGGGTCCCACAGCTAGGAAGTATCTGAGGCCAGATTCTAACATAAACTCTCCCAACTCCAGGCCTAGTACTCTATCTATTGTGCTACCTAGCTGCTCCCTTATTGACTTTTAACACTAACACATTCATGTATTATATTTCTATAGCACTTTTAAGTTTCCCTTTACGTAGTGTACTTTTTACTATCCCCATTTAATAGAGTAGAAAACTGAGATCCAAGAAGGTATATAACTTGCCTTTGTCTTGCAGTTAGTGAGTGGCTGATTCCTAGGTCTGGGATCTTTTATAAAGACAGCTTCTCCTTTACGGAGTTAACCAGATTTTGGACCAGAAAGGGGGGATCCAGTGAATCATAAAGATTCCCTTTATGATGGTAATGGAATGCTATTGTGCTAAAAAGAATGATGAACAGGATGATTTCAGAAAGAGCGGGAAAGAACTATGTGAACTGAAGCAGAGTGAAATGAGCAGAACCAGGAAAACATTGTACACAGTAACTGAAATATCTGAAACATTGTGGGACGATCAGATATAATAGACTTTGCTACTAATATGATACAATGGTCAAAGACAATTCTGAGGAATTTATGACAAAGAACATTATCCACCTCTAGAGAAAGAACTATTGGAGTAGAAATGCAGATGAAAACATGATTTAGCACTTGTTTAGTTAGAAAATTATTGAGGTTTTGGTTTTATAAGATTATTCGCTTACAAAAATGAATAATATGGAAATAGGTATGCAATAATACATGTATAATTCAGGAAAATAAACAGCGAAAAATTAACAAGATATTCCCTTTGACAAAGAATTCACCCCCTCACTCCACTTTTGGACAGTTCTAAGTTTACAAAGAGTTTTGGTTTATTTATTCTTTTTCCCCCTGAAATATGCTTCTTTGTAGCTCCTAACTGATCTGAGTTCTGGCTTCTGAGACCAAGGGGAAGAAACTGTAACACTATTCCACATAACTGAAACAGCTCCAACTCTTCTTTTCTCTAGCCTAAATTGATTGGTAATGTGATGGTGACAAATACTGCCAGGGGTAGTACTTGTGAGGATTCAGATGGTGAGTGATCATTGGCACTGAAGGGTCTGTAACTTACAGAAGGATGGGAACCTGAGACAGAGATGAAGAGATTTGCCTGGTAAACATTAGTGGTCAGATCTGAACTCAGGTCTTCCTGACTCCAGGCCCAGTGCTCTGTCCACTGCACCATTTAGCTACCTTAGGTTTCTCTGTGTTCTTGCACGTGCATGTATCTGTGTGCTTGCTTGTGTCTGTGTTTGTGTCTGAGTCAGTGTCCCTGGGTCAAGTGACAGTCCTCAGACCATGACTTTTTCCCTTGTTTGACCTCGTGACGGTGGGTGGTTCTAGGAGGAAGAGGGAAAATATTTAAACTAAGCAAATGTTTAAGAGGGCTCAAGGAGAAGAAGGGCAAATATTTAAGCTGTCCTGCTACTTCCTTGTGTGACAAGAGTAATTGGGAGGATAACCCCTGGGCTACCACCACTTCTGAGATCATTTATAGGAAACTGGGAGCATACATAGTCAAAGCTGAAAGAGGAGGCTCTCACCTGGGTACAGCAGGTCCTTCCAGGCCAGTTGCTATGGTTAGGGTCCCTGACCAGTTGGGGAAAAGGCTCCATTATCTTTCACATCAGTGTATTTGGGGTTTTATTTTGGGGTTTTGGTTATGTATGACTTTGCTCTTACAACAAGGACCAATATGGAAGTGAGTTTTGCATGACAATTTTAAAAACGAAAAAAAAAAATATATATATATAAAGGCTCCATCTTCCACCCTGAGCTCCCTAATGAGATAGGGTGAAATGGCACTTCCTTTATCATCTCTTCAAGATCAAGGCTATAGGAAGCACCCTCACATGGTGTCAAGGGACTCTAATCAGTGTTGGACAAAAAACTGGGGTATGAGGGGCAGCTAGATATCACATGGGCCTGGGTTCAAATCTGGCTTCAGATTATTCCCAGCTGTGTGACCCTGAGTAAGTCACTTAACCCCAATTACCCAGCCCTTACTGCTTTTCTAAAAATGGAAACTAAGATAGAAAGTAAGGATTAAAAAAAAAAAAAGGTAGGGCATAACTGGCCATCCTGAATCCTCCTGTAATACTTGAGGAACTCAGAGAGAAAAAGGGACTTACCCAGGTACACATAGCCAGTTAGTGATAGTGCTGTGACCAGAACCCAGGTCTTCCAACTCCTAGTCTAGAGATCCTTCCAGAACACCCTACTCATCCTTTGAGAGATGGTGACAATTCCTAGTGACTGTCTTCCATTTCACTGAGATAGGGTCCAGATTATTCCTCCCTGAGAGCAGGGCCTGCATCTGCAGTTCCTCCATTTCCCCCATACTCCAATATCCCCCCTGGCTGAACTAGAGTTTGCTCCTTCTCTCCCCTCAAAAAGACAAGAAGCTCAGAAGAAACAATCCATTGCCCAGTCCAAACTCCCCTAAGCCCCTTTGCCTCCTCTTTCTCTAACAAGGGCCAAGATAACTCTGGAGCCTCCCCTGGCTGAGCTCCTGGAATGTGCTTCCATCTCCCCAAGCAAAGGGGCTTTGTGTATCTGTTGGCAGCTTCCTTTGAAGTCCAAGGCAGCAATCAGAGAGGCCCACCTGTCCCAGAGCCTGAGATTCCAGCCCAGCCCAGCGGGGGTTATGAGGAACTGTTGACACAAGAGATGATTCAGTTCCCCCTGAATGGGATCCTTTATTCTATTCTCCTACAGACTCCTAGGTTGTAAAGTGGGGTATATTGAAAAGGTCCTTGAGCATCTCAAGGAAGAAGTACAGCAGATGTCTGTGGTGGATGGGGCTTCCTGACTGGGAGTCAGGAAGAGCTGGATTAAGGACTAGGATTGGATTTAAATTCCACCCTTGAACATTTACTAGTTGAGTGACCCTGGGCAAGTCACTTACTTCTCTGGGCTTCATTTCCATCATCTGTTAATGAAGGGGCCCTTAGATTATCTATAAATTCTTTCTAACTCTAAATCCTATGCTCTTGTAATGTCCATCCTGCTTTTCATCAGGGAAGGAGGAGGAGCAGGGAAGGAGACATAGTTTTGGCCCCAAAGTTATGAGGATTTGGAGCAGATAAAGACCTCACTCTCTCCTACCCCAGCTGGAGCAATCAGGAAAGACTTTCCAAAGAAAGAGAATTTGACAGATATTTACTCTGGGCATTCATTTAACCTCTGCCTGTCTCAATTTCTTCAATAATAAAATGGGGAGCATGATAGCACCTTCCTCTCAGGGTCATTGTAAGGATAAAATGAGATGATATTTTTAAAGTGCTTAATACACTGCTTGGTATATAGTAGATGCTCCATACATTTATATTTCCTTCTTTCCTTGAGCTAGGTCCTAAAGGCTTGTTAGTATCTGTCTGGGGAAGAAAAGGAGGGAGACTGTTGTAACAGTTAAATTAGTTTCTCTACTAAAAGTATTATATTTTTAGAGGTTTATTAAAGATTATTAGAAATCAATGAAATAAGAAAAGCACGTGTCTAGGGCTGAATAGCCCATTCACAGCCACTTACTTTACATCTTGAGAGACACATGTGCTTAGAAGTGGAAGCAGAGAGCCCAAGTAGGAGGTACAGTCAGTTTAAATACAAATTTTGTTCTCGCACTCAGGTAAGGACTCAGATGAGATTATAGGGCATTCTGGGAAGTGCCAAGGACTTCTGGGGATTGAAGTCTGGGGTTCAAATCTCCATTTTTACACTGAGCCAAGTAGAGGACCAATTGTAACAAAGGCTTGTAGGAAGGACTGGCCATAGCATGTTGTTGTCACTGAGAAATGTAGGTTGAAAAAGGAACTGATACAAATCTGGCCTCAGACACTTTCTAGCTGTGCATCCCTTGTGCAAGTGACTTAACTCTAATTGCCTAGCCCTTATGGCTCTTCTGATTTGCAATTGATCCTTAATATTAATTCTGAGACAGACAGTAAAGGTTTTTTATTTTAATGAAAAAAAGAAAATGCCAATACTTTGGGAGGAGGGAAGAAAAGTCTTTCCCTTAATGGTAGTAACCAGAGGTCCTGCCTTGGTCTTACTTTGTTGTTTCCTTAGGAGCAGGAGCTAGTTGTTGTCCCCAGGTCATATCAAAAGTGAAAACCTAAAAGAGGCTAATGGAGGCAGGACCTTGTCAAGAAGGGGCCGAGATGAGGAGGAGAGGCTGGAAACAATCAGTCAAGTTTCTTGCTGGGGGACTAAACCAAGATGGCAGATTAGTAGCAGCAAAAGCTGGAACCACTGAGAATCTTCTCAAACCAACCTTGAAATAGTACCTCAAAAAAACTGGAGTCACAGAGTCTTCAAGGGGATAGAGTGAAGTGGCTCTCCTGCATTAAGCAGCTTGGAAGGTAGGCAGAGAGGGTCTTCCCTCTAAGCATCATCTTTATTACTCAATTTCAGTAGCTCCCTATTGCCTTTATAATAAAATAGAAATCCCTCTAGTTAGTTGTGCACCTACTCCTCCAGGTTCTGAGGCTGGGCACAGGCCAACTTTGAGACCCCAGAACCCTGCCTAGGTCAGCAGCAGAGCACCCTGCTCCCATTCCTCAAAGTCCCAAGTCCTGGCACAAGTCTTCAGTGAGGCCCCAAGGTCTATAGCATTTGGCCAGGGAATATAGCTCACAGAGCTCTGAGTCCTGCAAGTTGTTCCTGGAGGAGACTGAATTAGCAGCTTTCACTGAGCCCCATACCACCTTGGAAGAATAGAAATTTGCAGAGAACCAGAACTGGAGCTGAGAATAGCAGCAGGGGAAAACTGAAGTTTAAGAGTACACGCTCTAACTAAAAAACAGAGTTCACCTTTAAGATTGTAGGGTTTCAGTTATAACAATCATGAAAGTATTAGAGATATATTTAAAAGCTAGCTCTTATGAGCAAAGTGTTCATCGACCAGACTTACGGTTATATTCCTAATATTTTACATAATTGATTTCTGAATCCTTATATTGGATGGGGCTCAAATTTTGTGGAACTCAAACCTCTACTATTTGCAGTTTGGAAGGCTGGCAAGCAATTTCAATAGCTTCTTTGTAATGTCAAAGACATATACTCAACATCTGAATGAGATGTGTAACATTTAAATTAGTTTCTCTACTAAAAGTATTATAATTTTATGAGGTTTATTAAGATTAATAGAAATCAAGGAAATAAGAAAATATAAAATAAGAAAGGCACGTGCCTAGGGCTGATTAGCCCATTCACAATTAACTTATATCTTGTTGCAATCTCTGAATAGAGGAAGAGAGCACTTGAGAGGCAGAAAGCCCTTTAAATAATAATTTGTGATCTTGATCAGGTGGAAATCTCAGGTGAGATTATAGGGAATTCTGGGAAGTACCAAGGACTTCTGCAGATTGAAGTCTGGGGTTCAAATCTCCATTTTTACAGATGGTACCAGTGTTCAGAAGGAAGAAGGACTTTCAAATGAGCTTCTTTTCTGGGCACTGACTATACCATTGTGTTGGTATCTGTTTCTTTATCTTGTAATGGATTGCCAATATTATGCTAATATTTCTGTCATATCACCTGTTTGGAGGACATCCCTTAACCCCCATTCCTGGTAGCCTCAATAAAAATCAGTTCAACTGACCAACTCTCTCTCTACCATCTGTGCTGATGACTCCTGTGTCTCCTTGTCTATTTCTTATACCTATATCCTTTCTCCTTTGATCTTTAACCTTTCCACCTATATTCCCCCAGTTCCTGGCTTCCCTTTCAAGGGCTCAAACCCAGGCAAGAGGATTGTGGAGTGGCTAGTCCACTTCAAAGATAAAAGTAAAAGTTAAAAAAAAAAAGACCAGGAAAATGAGCAAATCGCAAAAGAAACACCTAACCATAGAAAATTATTATAGAAACAAAGAGCAAGGCACAAACTCAGTAAAGGATAGTGAGATCAAATCAGCCACAAGTAAAACTTCAAAGAAAAATGGAAATTGGTTTCAGACTCTGAAAGAACTCAAAAAGGAATGGAAAAATAAGCAATGTGGAAGAAAAATGGACAAAAAAGAAATGAAAGTAATACAAAAAGAAAATAATAGCTTTAAAAAAAGCAAAATTGTCCAAGTGGAAAAAGAGGCACAAAATCCAATGAAGAAAAGAATTTCTTGAAAAGTATAATTGACAAAATGGAAAAGGAGGCTCAAAAGGTCATGGAAGAAAATAATTTTTTTTAAATTAGAGTTGGACAAATAGAAGCTAATGATTTTATGACCCATCAAAAAAACAATAAAACAAAATCAAAAGAATCAAAAAGTAGAAGAAAATATGAAAATATCTCATTGAGAATAATTAGTCACACTCCTTGTTCCTCCACTGAAACCTTGCTTTCTGTCTTTATTTATCTAAAAGTACCATCTTTGTCCCCTCACTTCAGGATGAAAGGCTCTGGTTGTTTATATTCACATGGAATATCCCAGATTTCCTCTTCCTTCCTGTAAGAGAGGGGAATCCACCTTCTCTGTCAATTAATGTAATCACAAAAGGCCTGGAATGTAATCAGAGTAAAGGAATTTCACTCTCCACCTTAATTGACATAATCACAGAATCTGTCAGTCAATAGGGCTGGCATAATGCAGTCATAAAGTATATTAAAGTCGATATTGAGAAGCCAGTCATTTAGATGTTCACCAAACCTATCCCAAACGATTCTCATAAAGGAATCAGTTCAGGAACCAGACCCAGAAGTGAAGGAAGAAATGTTATAAGGAAAGTGTGTAAATTTGCAGAGAGAAGTGGCATGAGATCATCAGGAAGATTCTGGAACTTGGAAGGAAGGGTTAGGCTGGGACTAAGGCTGTTAGCTATCTCTCTAGAGAATATCTGGAGGTGGGTGGCTGCAAATTTCCTTGGTGGCTAATCCTGTCCTTTCCTGCTTGCTGTTTTGCTTGCTGTATTTCATCAAGGCAGTTCTTGGTGAACCTGAACCATCTGCAGTGATTGTGAGATGGGGTCTGGCTCCTTTTGGATCTAAGATCTCCCCTGACCCTAGCAAAAGTTTACACAGACCCTTTCCTTAAATCCAGATAAAAGGGGTTTAGTTGTAGGTTTAAGTCAAGATCAGGGTTTAGGCATTTAGGGAGAATTA
Organism: Monodelphis domestica; assembly: GCF_027887165.1. Taxonomy (NCBI): domain Eukaryota; kingdom Metazoa; phylum Chordata; class Mammalia; order Didelphimorphia; family Didelphidae; genus Monodelphis; species Monodelphis domestica. The sequence continues at coordinate 137,808,413 of NC_077233.1, read as the reverse complement.
GAGTAGGAAATTCATTTAGAAGAAATCTCTATGAAGAGATTTTTAGATCTGGTGGGTTTAGGTAGATTGGCCTTAGTTTAGATTATCCCAAATCCCCTTTTCACCTTCCCTTGTTTATTAAATACAACAATCTGTCCCTGTTATATAGTGGTCTGTGTTTATTATCTCAGGACTGGCTCAGCCTGGACTGGGCCTGTCAACCACAGATAACTTTCCCAACATTTATTCTTCTGATATTAGCCCTACATTGTAACATCTAATCCCATCCCCAAAAAACCTTACCATTATTTCAGAACAAGATTTGAGAATTACTCTTGGGGGAAGAGAAGACTTTCTCTCCATTGATTCATATGCTTGATGCTGAAGAAAGTCTGGATGAGAGATCAGGTTCCTTTTTCTACCAGATTCTCAGGATGGTTTCAAAATAGTTCTCATGCTTTACAACCAGAAGGAAAGAGAATTAAAGAGCTCAGTTGATCTTATATAATAATAATAATAACAATAACTAGCATTTATGTTGCATCTTAGGATTCACAAAGTACTTTACAAATATTATTTCATTGTATCATCACAACAACCCTGGGGAGATAGGTGCTATTATCCCCATTTTAGCAATGAGGGAACTGAGGCAAATGGAGATTAAGTGACTTGCACATAGCTAGGAAGTATCTGAGGATGGATTTGAATTCATGTCTTTGTGACTCTAGATCCAGTACTCTATCCACTTTACACACTTAGTTGCTATATCCCCCTGACCTATCAGTTCTTCTGGACCAGCAACCAATAAGGGAGACTTCATTATCACATAGTGCAGGCCTCTATGCATGATAGGAAGTAGCCCCCTTCCCCACAAACTTCATTATCTCATGTAATTCTTTCAAAATTAAAAACATAATAATTTGCTTATTGTTTCTTAAGACAGTAATATTCTATCATAATCATATACCATTGCTTAGCCAGTCTCCCAATTGATGGATAGCCCTTTGATTTCCAGTTCTTTGCCATCACAAAGAGAGCTGCTAGAAGTATTTTGGAACATATAAGTTCTTTTCCTCTTTCCTTGATCTCCTGGGGAAACAGATATAGCAGTAGGACTGCTGAGTCTAAGGTGAAAGGAGCCCAAGGACTGAAGTGCTATGAATTAAATGAGACTGCCCTACTGAATCTTATGGCAAAGGCTAGGATTCAGTAAAATAAGATATTACAAAGGCATTTTTCTTGTGGCAAAATCAAAAATACTCATGAGTTAATGAATCTTGACCTTCTATCTTTAAAAAATAATAAGAATTAGCGGGCACTCCAAATTTCATAAAGCATATTCATCGGCTATAAGGGCTAAATTCACAATTGAAATTTGATGAATTTCTGATTGAATATCAGATCCAGCAAGGCCAAGGAACAGCCCAAGTAGGGGAAGGGCAAGGAAGACTCAAGATTCCAGGAAGGAACAGAGGAGCTGAGAGAATTCAAAACTGTAAATTCACTTCTGATCAGCTCTCCTGGAGTGGAGGGTCTAAGAGAAGGACCTCTGAGATGGAGGATCCCTCTGGACATTGACTACCTTCCAGTGAACCCCTAAATATCTCTAGTTACAATTGAAGGCAAAAGTAGATTGGGACTTTGTAGAAAGCTGTCTACTGAGAAGATTCCTCTTTCCCCAAATTGTCCTGAACTTCAACTCAAAGCCAGATTAGCTTAGGAGGAAGGACAAACCCAACAACTGACCAAAGGAGGGTCAGGCAGACAGTCTGAACCCCTCAGATTTTGCGGGGGTAGGTCAGTTGCTAATCTAAAGGGATTCCTATCTCCCACTTTCCTCAACCAAATACCCTCATCCTCTCTTCCCTGTGTGTCCTCAAGAATAAAGTGTTACCCTTTAGATCAGGTCTGTCTGCTTTCTGATATCAAAGAAGGAGACTGAAGATTTGGGGGGAATCATACCATTTCCCAAAAGGGAGAATATTTCAAGACCAAGGCTAAAGAGTGAACTAAGTCTCAAAGGGAAAGGTGACAGTTGGGATATTGGAAGGATTCAGAGGCAGGAAGTTTACCCTGTCTTTCAGCAACAGGAAGTAGGTCATTTCTCAGTTTAAGACTGCCAGTACTTAACCTCCATCTTCTAAACCAAACACATTCTGTCCCTCTGGAAGACAAATAGTGCTATCTTCCCCCAAGGGGGAGAGAGGGGAGGATCAATCTTTTCCTTCTCTCTATTTTTTCAGTTCTCTCATCTTCTCTCTCCAGTTCCCCAGCATGTGAGTGTGTGACCTCCTTCTGGTCACATATTACAGTCCCAAAAGTCTTAGAGCACTTTAAAGCTTTAATAATTTGCTGATAGAACTCCAGGCCTGGTTCTAATATGGCCTCAGATATTTCCGAGCTATGTGACCCTGTGTGACAAATTATTTAACCCCAACTGCCTAGCCCAAATGTTCTTCTGTCTTAGAATTCTAACATAGAAGGTGAATTAAAAAAAAAAAAGCTTTAATAACCTCTAGAAGAATAAATGCTATAAACTTAGTCAAAAAAATCATTTGAAAGTTTATTCAAAATCTTTATACTTATTTAGTTTTGTGAATTTTAAATTACCTATTTAAATTGTAATTTTGACATTAAACATTGTGTATATTATGGTTTCTGGATGACACTGGCCCAGATTTGTCAATAAGTAGAGAAAGCTCTTTTGTTGAGCCACCTCAGATCTGATCTATTTTCATTAGATTTTTTTCTTTTAAGATCATAGCAGCACTGTTGTATAAACATCAAATCCTCATTTTCTGGATGATCTTAAGTCTGAGGCTACAAAAACAATCCTTTTAGTCACAAAGCAGCAATTGATGAAAGATTTTTTTTCAAGTTGGAAAATCAATATGTTTATGTCAAATTTTTCTTTTTAAAAAGTGCCATCTTAGGCAACATCTATTTATTGTCTCTCCTTAACTCTTTTCTTTTTTTCAATAAGAATTCAATTTACTCTAGAAAACTGCTCACCTGTTTGCCACCAGTGATCCAAGAGAGGTACCCTGAAAATATTTTTAGAACATTCCAGTGTCTCCCCATCACAGCATTCACCAGCCACAAATAGTTTTAAACCTGCATTGAAAAGGGAAGCATATTTTAAATGATTACTTATAAATGCATTTAAAAAAATAATAGTGGGGCAGCTAGGTGGCTCCGTGGATAGAGAGCCAGGTCTAGAAACAGGAGGTCCTTGGTTAAAATCTGGTTTAAGATACTTTATAGCTGTGTGACCCTGGGCAAGTCACATAACCCCAATTACCTACCCCTTACCATTCCTCTGCCTTGGAACCAATACTTAGTATTGATTTTAAGACAGAAGGTAGAAATTTTTTTTTAATTAAAAATTTTAAAGCAATAGAACTTCCTTATAACAAGGTGTTCTGTGGATGATTCATGTTGCTAATTTTATGTTATTGAAATATGTTATACATGACTAAACATGAAGTGTCATATATGGTTTCAATCACAAAATTACCAAATTATGGAGACTGTGTGGCAGAGTGGATAGACAACTGACTTTGAAACCAAGAAGACCAAGTAAAAAATCTCACTTCTGACACACGCTAATGGATGACCCTAGACAAATCATAAATTCTTAGTTCTCTAAGCAACACTCTTAGACTAAAGTTGCAGAGAAGGTGCTGACCTGCATTGATTATGGCAGTTTCCCAACCCAGGCATTCCCAATACCAATTAAATCATCAATCAAATCCTTGCTTCCAAAATCAAATTCATATTATATGAGGCAATTTATGTGGGAGATTTATGAAAATGTCTATTTACATGCACTGAGAAGACAACTATTACAGATTATAGATTAAGAGATGGAAAGAGGTCACTAGATGAAGCTCCCTCTTTACAGGCAGGGAAACTGAGGCTGAGAGAGGTTGCCTAAGGTCATAGAGCTAGCAAGAATTTGAGATCGAATCTGAACTTGAGACTCTAAATCTGGGACTCTAATGACTGATCCATCTAGTTTGACTTTTAAATTCTATAGATATTATCTTATAAAATTCAGCAAATGTCTTTAAAAGACATTAAACATGTTTTTTTTTAAGTGATGGAAAGGTCAAGATGGCAGCATAGAGGCAGCAAAAGTTAAGACCTCTGAAAACCCTTCCTCACCAATTAAAAACAAAATGCTCTTAGGGGACTGAAAACCAAATCTAACAACAAGACAGAGCTAAGGAACCCTCCTGCAGGACTCAACTTAAAAGGTACACCCCCCCCCCAAAAGTCAGAATTTGAGAACACGAGCTTAAGGGGAAGAAAGAAGGAAGGTCCCAGGACCCCTCCCACACACACAGTACTGAGCCTCCAGCAGTAGCCAGAACCATGGGCAGGCAAGGGTGCTAGTCTGGAAGGAGTACCTTGCAGACAAGGCTGTGCCAGACTCAGGGCTCCAAACACAGTTTGGAGGCAGCTTGGGGAGCACAGAAAAGGCAACCTATTTGCAGCAGCAGAGACACTCCATATTGAACCCCCTTCCCAAGGTTTTGACCTCAGGGCATATCCAGCTCTGCAAGTTCAACTCAGCTGGGCTTAATCTCATCAGTCCTTCAGAGGGCAGGGAAGCTCAAGTTCCAACACCCCTCCCCTACACACTGCTCTGAGTACCTTACTAAGCTTCAAGGATGAATGCTGACAGAAAAGATCAAACCCACAGATCCAGCACACAATGAGAAGAGCAAGAGTACAGGCAACTACAGGGGGAAAAGAATGGGCACATATGAGCAAACAACAAAAAAAGAAAAAAGAAATTACAATCAACAGCTTCTATACAGGCAATGAACAAAGAGCAAATGTAACAGAGGAAGATCAAGGAACACAAAGCAAAAACACAGAAACTCCATTGAATTGGACACAGGCTTTGGAAGAACTCAAAATACAATTCAAAACACAATTAAGAGAGGCAGAAGACAACTGGGAAAAGAACCTAAAAAGCAAGATACATCTGGAAACAGAGGCACTTGAACTAAAACAAGAAAATAGTGTCTTGAAAGCCAAAATTAATCAGCTTGAAAATGAGGCAAAGGAGATGAAAGATGAGGCAAAGAATATGAAAGATGACCTCAAAAAAAAAATCAGACCAGAAGGAAAAGGATGACCAAAAATCCAGGGATAAAATTCAGTCTTTAAAAAACAGAATACAACAATTAGAAGCAAGTGACTTCACAAGGCAACAGGAAACTATAAAACAAAATCAAAAGAATGAAAAAATTGAGGAAAATATGAAACATTTAATTCACAAAACAGAAGATTTAGAAAATTGTTCCAGGAGAGACAACTTAAGAATCATTGGCCTACTGGAACACCATGACAAAAGAAAAAACCTGGACATCATACTACAGGAAATTATCCAAGAATACTGCCCCAATATTCTAGAACAAGAGGGAAAAGTGGAGATTGAAAGAATTCACAGATCACCTCCTGTACTTAATCCCCACTGACAACACCCAGGAATATTATAGCCAAATTCAAGAACTACCAGACCAAGGAAAATATATTACAAGCTGCTAAGAAGAAGTCATTCAGAAACCATGGAACCACAGTGAGGATAACAAAGGATCTGGCTGCATCTATACGGAAGGACCAAAAGGCATGGAATATGATATTTCAGAAAGCAAGGGAACTAGGTCTATAACCAAGAATCAACTACCCAGCAAAACTGACTATATTCTTACAGGGGAAAGTGTGGTCATTTAATAAAATAGAAGAACTCCAAAAATTTGTAAAGAAAAGACCAGACCTGAACAGAAAATTTGATGCCCAAACACAGAACTCAAGAGAATCATCAAAAGGTAATTAAGAAAGGGGGGAAAACAAAAACAAAACAAAACAAAAAGCAAACTTTTCTTAAAGGACCCAATAAGTTAAAATGATATGTATCTCTACAAGAAAAAAGGATATTGGTAACTCTTAAAAATTGTTATTATCATCTGGGTAGCTAGAAGAATTATATTTAGAGGGAACAGTGACAAACTGTATAAGATGAAATGCCAAGACATAAATATGTATATAGATATATGTATGCATAAATATGTATGTGTGTATATATATATATATATATATATATATACACAACGAGAGTTTTAAATGAGAAAAGAAACAAAATGGGATAAGTTTATATGTCACAAAGAAGTGCATGGCAGGAGTGGGGGAGAATATCAATACATTGGAAGAGTAAAGAGGTTGGAAATAGGAAATACTCAATTCTTATGTACATTGAAATTGACTCAAAAAGGGAAGAACAATCAAATATATTGGGACAGAGAATTGATTTTTGCCCTATAGGGAAGTAGAAGGGTAACAAACAGACTGGTGGGGAGAGAAGCAATACAAAGGGGGGGGTAGTTTAAAAAGACTGTAAAGAAAATAAGAGGGGAATAAGAAGGGGGTAGAAAGGGAAGTAAAATAAAGGTGGGAATTAGGGGGACTGATTAAAAACAAAATACTGGTGTAGAATGAAATAGTGAAAGAAGAAAGGGCAGGACTAGGAGTAGAAATCAAAATGCTAGGAAATACACAGCTGGTAATAATAACTCTGAATGTGAATGGAATGAACTCACCCATAAAACGCAAGCAAATAGAGTGAATTAGAAACCAAAAACCCTACCATATGCTGTCTACAAGAAACATACATGAGGAAGGTAGACACACATAGGGTAAAAGTAAGAGGATGGAGTCAAATCTATTGGGAATCAACCGATAAAAAGAAGACAGGAGTTGCAATCATGATATCTGACAAAGCCAAAGTAAAAATAGATCTCGTCAAAAGAGATAGGGAAGGTAATTACATCCTGAAAAAAGGCAGTATAGACAATGAGGAAATATCAGTACTCAACATGGATGCACCAAATGGCATAGCATCCAAATTTCTAAAGGAGAAACTAGTGGAGCTCAAGGATGAAATAGATAGAAAAACTATACTAGTGGGAGACCTGAACCTTCCTCTATCAGAACTAGATAAATCAAACCAAAAAATAAATAAGAAAGAGGTAAGAGAAATGAATGAAACCTTAGAAAAATTAGTTAGTAGATATGTGGAGAAAAATAAATAGGGACAAAAAGGAATACATCTTCTTTTCAGCAGCACATGGTACATTCACAAAGATTGACCATGTACTAGGGCATAAAGACATTGCAAACAAGTACAAAAGAGCAGAAATAATAAATGCAACCTTCTTAGACCACAATGCAATGAAAATAATAATTAGTAAGGGTACATGGAGAGGCAAATCAAAAATTAATTGGAAATTAAACAATCTGATTCTCCAAAATCAGTTAGTTAAAGAAAAAATCATGGAAACAATAATTTCATTGAAGAAAATGGCAATGACGAGACATCCTTTCAAAATCTATGGGATGCAGCCAAAGCAGTACTCAGGGAAATTTATATCCTTGAGTTAATATATTAAAAAATTAGGGAGGGCAAAGGTCAATGAATTGGGCATGCAAATTAAAAAAATAGAAAGTGAACAACTTAAAAATCCTCAGATGAAGACTAAATTAGAGATCCTAAAAATCAAAGTAGAAATTAATCAAATTGAAAGTCAAAGAACTCTTGATTTAATAAATAAGACTAGAAGCTGATACTTAAAAAAAAAACAAATAAAATATACAAAGTACTGGTCAATCTAATTAAAAAAAGGAAAGAAGAAAACCAAATTGACAGTATTCAAGATGAAAAGGGAGACCTCACCTCTAATGAAGAGGAAATTAAGGCAATCATTAAAAATTATTATACCCAATTATATGACAATAAATATGGCAATCTAGGTGATGTGGATGAATATTTACAAAAATACAAATTGCCTAGACTAACAGAGGAAGAAATAGAACACCTAAACAACCCCATATCAGAAAAAGAAATTGAACAAATCACCAAAGAATTCCCTAAGGAAAACCCCCAGGACCTGATGGATTCACAAATGAATTCTATCAAACATTCAGAGAACAACTAATCCCAATATTATACAAATTATTTGACAAAATAAACAAAGAAGGAGCTCTACCAAATTCCTTTTACACCACAAATATGGTACTGATTCCAAAGCCAGGCAGGTCAAAACCAGAGAAAGAAAACTATAGACCAATCTCCTTAATGAACATAGATGCAAAAATCTTAAATAGGAGTCTAGTAAAAAGACTCCAGCAAGTGATCACAAGAGTTATTCATTATGACCAGGTAGGATTTATACCAGGAATGCAAGGATGGTTCAATATTAGGAAAACCATCCACATAATTGACCATATTAACAAGCAAACCAACAAAAATCACATGATTATCTCAATAGATGCAGAAAAAGTCCTTGACAAAATACAACACTCATTCCTATTGAAAACACTAGAAAGCGTAGGAATAGAAGGGCTTTTCCTAAAAATAATAAACACTATATATCTAAAACCATCAGCAAACATCATCTGCAGTGGGGATAAACTAGAAGCTTTCCCAATAAGATCAGGAGTGAAACAAGGATGCCCATTATCACCTCTATTATTTAACATTGTACTAGAAACACTAACAGTAGCAATTAGAGAAGAAAAAGAAATTGAAGGTATTAAAAGAGGCAATGAGGAGACCAAGCTATGACTCTTTGCAGATGATGTGATAGTCTACTTAAAGAATCCTAGAAAATCAACTAAAAAGCTAGTCAAAATAATCAACAACTTTAGCAAAGTTGCAGGATACAAAATAAACCCACATAAGTCATCAGCATTTCTATATATTTCCAACACATCTCAGCAGCAAAAATGAGAGAGAGAAATTCCATTTAAAATCACTCTAGACAATATAAAATACTTGGGAATCTATCTGCCAAGACAAACACAGGAACTATATGAACACAACTACAAAATACTCTCCACACAATTAAAACTAGACCTAAACAATTGGAAAAACACCTATTGCTCATGGATAGGATGAGCTAACATAATAAAAATGACAATTCTACCCTAATTAATTTATTTATTTAGTGTCATACCCATTGAACTACCAAAAAAACTTTTTTACTGAATTAGAAAAAACCATAACAAAGTTCATTTGGAAGAACAAGAGGTCAAGTATATCTAGGGAAATAATGAAAAAAAAATGCAAAGGAAGATGGCTTTGCAGTCCCAGATGTCAAACTAAACTATAAAGCAGTGGTCATCAAAACAATATGGTACTGGCTAAGAGACAGAAAGGAGGATCAGTGAAATAGACTTGGGGTAAGTGACCTCAGCAAAACAGTCTATGATAAGCCCAAATATCCCAGCTTTTGGGACCAAAATCCACTATTTGATTAAAAACTGCTGGGAAAATTAGAAGACAGTATGGGAGAGATTTGGTTTGGGTCAACATCTCACACCCTACACCAAGATAAACTCAGAATGAGTGAATTACCTGAATATAAAGAAGGAAACTATAAGTAATTTAGGTGAACACAGAATAATATACATGTCAGATCTTTGGGAAAGGAAAGACTTTAAAACCAAGCAAGAGCTAGAAAAAAATCACAAAATGTAAAATCAATAATTTTGATTACATCAAATTAAAAAGGTTTTGTACAAACAAAACTAGTGCAACCAAAATTAGAAGGGAAGCAAAAAATTGGGAAACAATCTTCATAACAAAAACCTCTGACAAAGGTCTAATTATTCAAATTTATAAAGAGTTACATCAGTTGTACAAAAAAATCAAGCCATTCTCCAAATGATAAATGGGCAAGGAACATTAATAGGCAATTTTCAGTTAAAGAAATCAAAAGTATTAATAAGCACATGAAAAAGTGTTTTAAATCTCTTATAATCAGAGAGATGCAAATCAAAACAATTCTGAGATATCATGGCTAACATGACAGCAACGGAAAGTAATGAATATTGGAGGAGATGTGGCAAAGTTGGGACACTAATGCACTGCTAGTGGAGTTGTGAATTGATCCAACCATTCTGGAGGGCAATTTGGAACTATGCCCAAGGGCACTAAAAGACTGTCTACCCTTTGATACAGCCATAGCAGTGCTGGGTTTGTACCCCCAAAGAGATAATAAGGAAAAAGACATGTACAAGAATATTCATAGCTGCGCTCTTTGTGTTGGCAAAAAATTGGAAAATGAGGGGATGCCCTCCAATTGGGGAATAGCTAAACAAATTATGGTATATGTTGGTGATGGAATACTATTGTGCTCAAAGGAATAATAAACTGGAGGAATTCCATGTGAACTGGAATGTTCTAAATTGACTAAATAAAATTAAAAATTTTTTAAAAGTAATGAAAAAGTGCAATATTGTGGAATGATCAAATGTGATAGACTTTGCTACTAACAACAACATAATGATCCAAGATAATTCTGAGGACTTTTGACAAAAAAATGCTATCCATCTCCAGAGAAAGCACTGTTGGAGTAGGAATGAAGATGAAAATATGATTTATCACTTGACTATTTGGATGTATGACTTGGGATTTGGGTTCTGTAAGATTATTTGCTTATAAAATTGAGTAATATGGACATATGTTTTGTGCAATAATACATGTATAACCCAGATTGGATTGCTTGTCAGCTCCAGGAGGGGAGAGTAAAGAAGGGAGGGAGATGATATGGATCATATGACTTTGGAAAGCTTATGTGGAAATATGTTATTAAATTTTTAAAAATTTAAATAGTACTCTATCACCAACATGTACCACAATTTGTTCAGCCATTCCCCATTTGACAGACATCCCCTCAATTCTTTACCACTACAAAAATTGCTGCTATAAATTTGTTGTTCAAGTAGGTCCTATCCTTTTTTTTATTATCTCTTTGGGATGCACACCTAGGAGTGGTTATTACTGGATCAAAGAATATCGATCATTTTATAGCCCTTTGGGCATAGTTCCAAATTGCCCTCCAGAAAGGTTGGATCAGTTCACAACTCCACCAGCAGTGCATTAGTGTCCCAATTTTTCCACATCCCCTCCAACATTTATCTCTTTCCTTAGTGCCATATTGACCAATCTGATGGGTGTAAGGTGGTATTTCAGCGTTGTTTTAATTTGCATTTCTCTAATCAAGAGTGATTCTAACCCTATTCTTTAGCCTCACTATGAACTCCAGACTCTTGAGGCTCCCTTTTATCACCCCAACTCTGGCCTCATTTTACCCACCTTCAAAATCTCCACCCTATTGCCAATGAATTCAGTAGCACACCATTTCTCTCCCTTGAATCTCTTGTTCCTTTGTCTCATTATATTTCCTACCTTTCCAATCTCTTCTCTGAGTCCATTCCTCCAACATTCATCTTGCCTCTTCTGCTCCTGAGTCCATGTCAGAAATAGTAAAGTATTAAAGTTCAGAATGAGCTGAGCTTACTGATGCTTCCTTCAAAAAAAAAACAAAATGAGATCTTTTTTAGCTGTGTTGGGAGAAAAAGAAAGATCACAAAAAGATAAGACTCCAAAGTGTACAGGACAAAGCTAATTGACAACAAAGAGGAAGCAGAGTTACTTTACTATTATTTTGCTTCTATTTTCTCTGCCAAGGAGAATGAAGATGATAGAACAAAATCACTAATAGGAAATTAATACCCCCAGATAAGTAAAGAAATAGTAAGAGAGTACTTAACTTCCCTTGATGAATTAAATTTACCTGGTCCTGTGAACTTTAAAATTACTCCACCCTACTTAGAATGCACTTTAGAAGATTTGATTTAGCTATCTCCTGATTGTAACAATGGAGATACTTAGTCTAACAATCAAGAATGTCTTGTGAACTTTACATTGCTCCACCCTACTTTTTCTAACAAGGTCAGGAATGTCTGCATCCATCCTTAAGGAGTAAAAATATCTAGGAGGATGGCCTTTGATAGACATGTGCAGAAAAAGCTGACAGACCCCTGGGCTGTCCTAAGTCAAGCTAAGCTACCATTGGTACAGATAAGACACAGGAAAATGACGTAAAACCCTCTATATAGTGCGTGTCACTTCCTCTCTTCATTCTCTTTCCCTGGAAAGGTGGATCTGGCTGATGACTTCCTGTGAGCAGGCCTGGGCGCCAGTTCGATCCTGGAACTTGAGCCTGGAGGAGCTCCCTCAGACAGCTTCCTTGAGACAATCTCATGGTGAATGATAAGACTGACTTCCTTTTCCCTTGGCACTCAGGGGAGGCCCCTTTGACCAAGGCCTTTAACTCCTTCCTGGCTCAGCCTGAGCTGGAGCAGTTTTAAATTAACTCTTTCCTCTCTCTCTCTTTCTTAAATTATTTCCTTTATATTAAATAAAATCACCATAGTTTCTAGCTGACTTGGGTATTTTATTATTTGGGATGTCCCATGGCAACCAATAATTAAATATATTTTAGGTCACAACGCTAAAATTATCCTTTACAGTTTAGAAGAATTATATCCTTAGGTGCTGGGAAAAGTGGATATGACTTCTAAGCCACTAGCTGAATGATTGTGAAAAATGGGAAAAGTATATAAGTTTCTAGGACAAATGTCCCTATTTGTAAAGAAGTAAGGAGGTCGGAGTCTTCAAACCACAGGTCAGTCAGCTTGATTTCAATGCTTCATAAAATTTTAGAACTGGTCATCAAAGAGATTGTTTTCAGGGCAGCTAGATAGCACAGTGGATACTTCCTAGCTGTGTGACTCTGGGCAAGTCACTTAACCCCTTGTTGCCTAGTCCTTGCTGCTCTTCTGTCTTAGGACTGATACTTGATAGTAAGACAGAAGGTATGGGTTTGTTGTTGTTTTTGTTGTTGTTTTTTCCAAGATAGATTTTTTTTTACTTTTGAAGTTTATTGAAAGGGAGTATTGAAACATAACTACGGAGTTAGGAAAGAAATCATTCAATGGTTGGTGTTGCATATTTTGCCACTGCCATGAATAGAACAATTTAAAATGATAAATAGGAATTATATATTCAAACCTTTGACCAAAAAAATCATTTAGCACATTTTTAAGTAAAACAAAAGGGGCAGTTAGGTAGCACAGTGGATGGAGCTCCGTGCCTAGTGTCTGGAGGAGTTGGGTTCAAATCTAGCTTCAGGCATTTCTTGGCTTTGTGACCCTGGGCTAGTCATTTAACCCCAATTACTTAGCTTTTGCTGCTCTCCTGTCTTAAAATTAATACTGAGACAGAAGGTAAGGGTCTTACAAATAAATAACAATAATAAAGTACAACAAAAAATTGGAAAATGAACATTAAAAAGATTGTATCCCTAAATTAAACAGGAAAAAAATCACTACCCATCCAGGATTCCATTATTTTGTAGTTGGGATGTCTGTGTAGAACTTGTCATTCATTGTAGCAATAGAAAAAGATCAGAACTCAGAACTCCAGCAATGGAGGATACAACGCTTTCTGAGACTGGTCAAGTGAGCATTTCCCAAAGGCAAACAGCAACAGAGCACAAACTGAGACAGGTAGTTTGGGCTATGTCATCACCTCCTTGGGGTTGGGGAGCTTCGGGAGGGGTCCCCCCTGCCAGTCATATTGTGGATAGCCTTGGTATGAATACCCAGTACTCGGATGGGGATATGGCCCGGGAGTCCCAGGAGGAGGTGCCTGAGGACTAGCTGGTTGCTATAGATACAGAGGAAAAGGGGCAGATGCATTCAAGGTCTAAGAACAGTGAAGGATTTCCATAATTCATTTGAAAACGAAAACTTTTCCTCTGGCGGAGCTGCGGCCGGCCACTCGGCACCTCCTCCCTCTCTCGGATCAGAGGTGAGACAGAAGGAGGAACTGGAGCTCTGGCTAGAGGTGGCCGCCTCCGCACGCTGACGTCATCCGGGAATTCTCCAAGGGGAGGGAAGCTGTGAGGACAGATATCCAGCCTGGCTTCGTGTCAAGAATAGTTCGGGACAGACTAACCACATTTTCTTTTTTTTGACAGGATTACCAAACTAGTAGGTAAGGGAGAACTCTAGAATGATCCACCCCGATTTCAGTAAACCTTTTGACAAAATATGATATATTCTTGCTGTGGACAAGATGGAGAGATATAGATTGTATGAGAATACAGTTAGATTAAGAAAGGAATAGTTGTTAATGATTTAGTGTTAACCCAAATACCAATGTGGCAGGAGGTCTCTAGGGACAGAACCTAGGGTTCTGCTTTGCAGTGTTTCACATTTTCATCAATGATGTGGATAAATCCGTAAACAGAATATTTATTCTATTACATTTGGCACAAATCAGAAAGGGCTAGCTACCAAAATGAGAGTCAGGATCCCAAAAGATCTTGATAGGCTAAAGCATTGGATTTATTCTAATCAGGGAAAATTCTTTAGGGGTAAATGGGAAGGCTTATTTACACTTGGTTAAAAATATCAAATTCAGAGGTACAAGATGGGGGAGGTACAGTTGTACAGTTGTGGTTCTGGAAAATAGCAGGGTTTTTTTTTTTTGTGAACTATTATAAGAACAATATGAGTCAGCAGCATGAAGTGGCATCCAAATAAGCTAATGTAATTTTGGACAGAGCTTCCAGGAATATGGAGGTAACAGTCTTACTGTACTCTGACCTCAATATACTTCATTTGGCATGCTGTGTTCAGTTATGAGTGCCAGTTTATGGATATTGATAAGCTAGAGAATGTGCAGAGGAGGGCAACCAGGCTAGTAAAGGGCTTTGAATCTATGGCATATGGTGCTCAGCTGAAGGAATTAGGGATTTTTAGTCTGGAGAAGAGAAGACTCATGGGAGAAAAACTGATATCTGTCTTCAAATATTAGAAGGACTGATAAGTGTTAGTTAAGTGGATGAAGGATTAGATTAGATTTATTCTATTTGGCCTCAGAGGGCAGAATGAGAAACAATCAGTGGAAATTATAAAGGGCCTAATTTTGGCTTATTTTCTTTCTTTCTTTTATTTTTCTCAATTACATGTAGAAACAACTTTTTTTTAACATTTATTTTCTGACATTTTGCAATTCAGATTCTCTCCCTTCCTCCATCCCTACCCTCCCTGGAAGTAGTAAATGGTCTATTAAATGTTATACCAGTGCTTTTGTACAATACATATTTCCATATTCTCCATGCAGTGACAGAAGATGAATATCACACATAAAATTAAAAAATCATGAAGGAAATGAAGCAAAAGATCTATAAACTGCTTTGAAATATAGTCAGATTTCAACAGTTCCTTCTTTGGCTATGGATAATGTTTTGAGAATCTTTGAAGTTCTCCAGCTTGAGGGAACTTGTCATTGAAAAAACATAATGCTTTACTCTAAGTCCTGTTAAGGGTGGCTGTGAGATACCCCCACGGAGATGATCTATTTCTATACTCTGCTGTAAGAAGCCAGAAAGAGCAGAGAAGTTCATCTTCCCTACCAACAATCATACTCTCTTCAGTTATTGAAACCATCCTATATTGTCTCATCCTTCCCCTCCTTTCAGCCTAAAGGTCTGCTGGAATATCCCCTTCACTTGCAACAAAAACTATGTGTCTGTGTGGTTTGCATGTAGATTTCGTAGCTAATTTTCTGCAAACTTACAATTTCCCTCTATAATAAGTAAGCTCCTAAAGGGCAGGCACTATTTTGCCTCTATATCTACAGCACTTTAGAATAGTACTTGGCATTTAATAGTATGAGGCTCATAATAAAAATCTGCTGAATAAACATGTGGATGAATATGAATTAATTAATTAATTAATTAATGCCAGCTATTAGCCCAATCTATTAGACCCTTAATGGCTATCACCAGGGCTGATCATCTCTTTACTTTAGTTATCTTCCTCTAACATTCTCCAGAAGGTTCCTTATCTACTGCTCCCTGTACCAATGGAGCCCTGTACTAGGAAAACATCTTGTGATCAAATTAAATCATACTTCATCCATCTTTCTTATCTTCCCCAACTGGCATCTTGTTTTGTCCATTTATTGAGGGTTGGGTAGTAAATCTGCACAGTAATATTCTAAACTTTAATGTTTAGTTACAATGATTTCTATTATGATTAACAAAACTTTATAAATCAATAATCAATAGTAATCAATAATCAATTTCACAGTCTCTTTGCAAACAGAGCATTCTAATATTGTCCTACTCTGCTGCCTGGGATCAGATCACCTAGGATGACGTAATCATGAGGACATCAACTGGTCAGAGAACCTGAACCTTCTGTGACTAGACTGCATTCCAGACAAAAAAACTACATTTCCTAGTTATGTTTCTACAAATGTTTGTAGAGTATGTTTTTATTTTTAATCTCGAATGTTTTTTTTTAAATGTGTGAGCTGGGGAATATTATTTGGTGGCTATCTCCAAATGCAAGACTCTTCATTTGTAAAGTCATGGCAAAGATTCTGTGTTCTCATTTTGCTCTGCAAGGAATGAATACTGGTTGAATTATTATTTCCACTTTCTCTTTCCATTCCTTACTTAAAACTTCTCTCCCCATTCAGTTATCTAGTATCCTAAATCCATAAAGAGACTAGTGAGCAATCTAAGTTTTGCCTCAATAACCTATTTTATTCACCTAATAATAAGTTAACTTTTATATGATATATTACATACATTATCTCACCTGGGCAATAACCTTGTGAGGTATATGCTACCATTACTCCTTTTTTACAAATGAAGAAACCAAGATTCAAAGACTTGCCTGGAATCATATAGTAATGTCTGGGGTGGGATTTGAAACCAAGTTTTTTTAAGTCCCATCCAGAAGTACACATAAATTATGAGGCCTGTTACTTCTGAGTGACAGAGAGTGACCTGATCAGAAGTAAGCCTACACTGAAAATTGGGACACTAATACACTGTTGGTGGAACTGTGAACTGATACAACTGTACTGGAGAGCCAGAAGGAACCATGCCCAAAGGGCCATAAAACTATGCATACTCTGTGACCCAGCAACACCACTTCTGGGTCTGTATTCCAAAAAGATCAAAAACAAGAGAAAAGGACCTACAAGAGTTGGAAACTGAGGGGGTATCCATCAATGGGGGAATGGCTAGATGAGTTATGGTATATAGTTGTCATAAAATACAGAGATGAGAACAGGATAAGTTCAGAAAAATCTGGAGAGACATATGAACTGGTACAAAGTAAAATGAAAGGAACCAACAAACAATGTATACAGTAACAAATATATATATATTTATACAATGTCAGTACAATGGTCAACTGTGAAGGTCTAAGCTGTTAACTGCAAAACAAAGTTCTAAGAGAACCCCAAAGGATTTAAACAAAAACTACTCTCCACAGTCAAAGTTGCTGTTGGAATCTACAGATCAAAGCACATTTTTCACTTTATTTCCTTCACGAATTTTCTATCATATGTGTGATATATGTCTTCTGTTACATCATGGGGAATATGGAAATATATATTTCATGAAAACACTAGTGTAACTTATATCAAACTACCATCTGGGGGTGGAATGGAGGGAGGGAGAGAATCCGAATTGCAAAATGTCAGAAAAAAATTGTCAAAAATTGTTTCTACGTGCAATCGAGAAAAAAGATTTTTTTAAAAGTAAGCCCTCATCTAATGTGAAATGGTGAAAGTTGGAATAAGCAAATCTGTAACCAATATGAGCATGTGAGGACATTCAGATCCCAAAGTGGAAGGAAATAATGTTCATTTTTATCAGGTTTTAGAGGTGGAAAAATCCCCAGTGGGGTGTGACCAAGAGCTACAGTATCTATCACACTGGGACCTCACCTTTAATTAGCAGCACAAGACTTGTTATGTCTATAACATTATTACACATCAGTATTATAAGTACATAGGATAAATATGAAACGTGTTATTCACTTGGAAGACTGGTTCATTTAGTGTAATCACTAATGCCTTCTTTCTCTCTGTCAAGAAGAGGGAAACTACTAGTAAATAATATTATTTACATTGTCAGCACCATTCATTGGATCAGATGTTTTTGTTAATTACTCTTTTATGGTCACCAGGGAGGGTTCAATTAGAGGAGTGGTGGAAGATTATCTAGAAATGACTATGATGTAAAAGTAAGACATCAATAAACTTATTTAAATTTTAAAAAATGTTCATTTGGGTAAATATCCAGCCAAGGACTTTAAGTTCATTCAAGAAACAGTATCTTTATAGGGGACTTTCCCTTTATAGATCTTCTTTGGCTGGGAATTTTTAGCAAAACTGACAACTTGATCAAACCCAGGAAACTTTCCATATGCCCAACATGGATTCTCACCACAGGTGGCCTTTACCCCTGACTCCCAGGTTCCAGTCTAGTCTAGAAGTTGAAATATTGCTCAGATGTTAAAATTACTATTTATTGATCAATATGGAAATATGTTTTGCATGATAATACATGTCTAACCTAGATCAAATTGCTTGCCAGCTCCAGGACAGGGAGGAAGACAATTTGTATTATATCATTTCAGAAAATTTATGTGGAAGTTTGTTATTACATGTAATTGGTAAAATAAAACATTTTTATAATAAAAAATAAATTAAATAATATTATTTATATTTTCTGCTTCAGTATAACTGAAGAGGTATGTCACAATCTCAGATCTCTTCCCTCAGCACCTGTAGAATCAGACACTTATTATGTAGTGATCACATAACATTAATAGCATGATTAAAATGCAAAAGACAACATAAACCTTACCTTCTCTCTCCTATGTCTTTGGCCTAGATGAGGGTTCCTCCCATTCCCTTTAAATGTTTTATTAATACTTTTTTCCTGTTTTATACCATTTTCTAATGATTCTTCTCAATATAATTTTCCCTTATAACCATAAGTAGTCAGGCAAAGCAATAGACATACCCTATGTCTCTAGCGCTTAGTATGGTGCCTAGGACATAACAAGAGTTTAATACATGTTTATTAATTAACACTGACTTCAGCCATGTCTGAAAGTGTATGCCTCATTCCACACCTACAATCTACGGCTTTTCTTCTGAGAAGTCAGAGGCTCACTTTGCAAGGGACAACAATATTTCTGAAAAACATGTTCTTAGGAGCTTGTAAATGTAGAAAGGGAATTGGTCAGATCACTACTCTAGTGTTGTGGTGGCCTTTGGACAAATATTTGGCCACTGAATGATAAGCTGATATCCAGTTCCATCAAGAAAGGGCAGCTAGCCCTTTGATCCAGCTATAGCACTGCTGGGTTTGTACCCCAAAGAGATAATAAGGAAAAAGACTTGTACAAGAATATGCATAGCTGCACTCTTTGTGGTGGCCAAAAATTGGAAAACGAGGGGATGCCCGTCAATTGGGGAATGGCTGAACAAATTGTGGTATATGTTGGTGATGGAATACTATTGTGCTAAAAGGAATAATAAAGTAGAGGAATTCCATGGAGACTGGAACAACCTCCAGGAAGTGATGCAGAGCGAGAGGAGCAGAACCAAAAAAACATTGTACACAGAGACTGATACATTGTGGTACAATCGAAGGTGATGGACTTCTCCATTAGTATCAATGCAATGCCCCTGAACAATCTACAGGGATCTAAAAAATACTATCCACAAGCAGAGAATAAACTGTGGGAGTAAAAACACTGATGAAAAGCAACTGCTTGACTACAGGGTTGGAGGGGATAAGACTGAGGAGAGACTCTAAATGAACACTATAATGCAAATTCCAACAACAGGAAATGGGTTCGAGTCAAGAACACATGTGATAACCATGTGTTATCATCGGCTATGGGAGAGGGAAAGGTGGGGGGGCGGGAGGGGAGGAAAAGAAAATGATCTTTGTTTCCAGTGAGTAATGTATGGAAAAGACCAAATAAAATAATGTTTAAAAATTAAAAAAAAGAAAGGGCAGCTAGGTGGCTCAGTGGATAGAGAGGTAGGCCTGGAGATGGGAGATCCTGAGTTCAAATCTGTTCAAATATAATTTCAGATACTTCCTGTGTGACTCCAGGCAAATCACTTAGCCCCAGTTGCCTAGCCCTTACTACTTTTCTGTCTTGGAACCAAAAGTTGTTATAGATTTTTAAGAAAGAAGGTGAGATGTTGTGGTTTTTTTTTTTTTAATCCCCTCAAGGAGATTCCTTAACACCGAATAGAAGGGTAACAAAAATTTAAACTTTTTTTTTTTTACTTCTCATTTCTATCACCTACCCCCTTCCTATAATTGTATTAACTGGGCTGGGGGGAGAGGAAATCAATTAAACAGGCTCTTCTTATCAACTCCTCCCACCCAATCCCCCCATTACATACTTTTATAAAGGAAGAATTAGAAAGCATGATGACTTTATCCAAGACATTGTTGCCTGAGGATTATCTGAGGCATCAGTCAGTATAGACTCTTTATTGCAGTGGTGACTGGTCTTCAAAGGACCTTTCATTTCTAGAGGTGGATTTTCCAAGATTATTTTATAGCAGGTCAATGTCTGATAAATCTTTAAATAGATGGAGAATATGATTCCTTCCCCATGTTGTTCTGATTGGCTGGGTTTATGAATCAATAGGCTTTATTACCCAATAGATTCTAGCAAACTAGCTACCTTATATCATATAGGAGGGCCATTCGATGGTAATTATTGTGGCAAGTAAAATGCAGTAAAGGTAAACTAAGGTAGTTGTCTTTGCAAAATTGGTTCATTAAAAGTAACTTTTATAACTGTTAACAAAGTGGGTCAGGCTAACAACCTCAGAAAAGCCTCAGTGACTCCCACAAGAAGGAAAAGACCCTTTTTATTGATATTCAGGAAAGAAGAGGATGACAGTTGTTAAGGAATCTTACTATTGGTTCAGCTGAAGAAAGTGGATTATTATTATTCAAGTATGGCTGATCATGCCTTACAATTATGGAAATTTAATTGCTATATTGCAGTTATTTGATATAGTAGATAGAATGTCAGGCTTGGAGTCAGAAAGACTCATCTTCCTGAGTTCAATTATATTGTAAAATCCACACAGCAGAAATTGGAGGTAATATTACTTTTTATCTTTTCTCAATATCAAAAGGTAGGGAAAACTTTGTTATACATTATTTAAATAAGAATGTACAGAATAATTCTTGGCTAAGCATGGTGCCAATAAATCTGTCTCTGGACTAGGCTAATGATTTAAATCTCCTGAGATAGTCCTTAAACTATGTTACAAATAAATAAGAAAATGAATAAAGAATGACTGAATGAAAAATCATTGATAAAATACTTCATTCAAAACATTAATTGTATTAAGTACTACTGAGGATATAAATAGAAAAGCAAGATAGTCCCTGGTCTCAAGGAGTTCACATTCTAAAAGGGAAAGACCAAACATATGGGAGATTTTAGCTATAAATCAAATGGAATAGCCCCACGTCTTCAGGGTGTAGCAGAAAATGAATGACGATACTTCTTTAGTATCATTTCCATTGGGAGCAACTAGGTAGTTTAGATAGAGTGTGTAGATGTGGAATCTAGATCAAGTTAACTAAACTGGGGGTCATCAGATCTTGCTAGACTACAAGTTTGGAGGTCTCTAGACTCCACATCAACAAGTACCAGGTCTGGAGTTAGGAAGTCCTGGGTTCAAATATGGTCTCTGGCACTTCCTGGCTGTGTCACCTTGGATAAGACATTTAACCCCAATTGCCTAGTCCTTGCTGCTCTTCTGCCTTGGAATCAATACTTAGTACTGATTCTAAGACAGAAAATAAGGGTTTGATTGATAGATAGATAGGTAGATAGATAGATTTTTTAAAATTTCCATTGAAAATGACATCAGAGGAGTTTAGAAATTTAAAAATAAATAAAAAGGAGGGAGTAGGGAACCTTGATACCCAAGGTTGCAATAACTGTTACTCTTTTTATTTTTATTTGGATCAATATTGATTCCAAGACAGAAGAATGATAAAAGGTAGGTAATCAGGTTAAGTAACTTGAACTGGGTCACACACCTAGGAGAGGACTGAACCCAGGTTTGAACCCAGGTCTTCCAGCCTCCAGACCTGGCACTCTATCTACTATTTGCTCTGTTATTCTTAATTTGATTCATAAATCAGGCTTCTTGGGCACATTATGGATAAGTGGTTACATTCGAGTGCCCTCTGGTGTTGGGTCACGCTCATGCTGGTTGAGGCCCATCAGAACATATTCTGGTCATAATTAATGAAAAGGATGAGAAACTGGTCACCAGGGTCCCTTCTTCCAGCCTGTCCTATGTGGGGATGTCAACAGCAGAATTTCCATAAAATGGGTATTGTTTTCTTTCAAAAGGAGGCTTAAAGCAAATTGGGATTGCTTCTGACTAAAACTTCAAAGCCCACCCCCACCCCCCAATCTGGACCAAACCTAGCTGTCAATCCTGACTGGACATTTCTTCTCCTCCTTTCTTTTGAAATCCAGCCGAAGTGGCCTTCACTTTGTTCCTCACACATGACACACCATCTTCCTGACCCCTGAGCTGGAATATACTCCCTCCTCACCCTTTCTTCCTTCATGCCTAATGCTCAATGCTCACCTGCTATATGACCCCATTTTCCTGATTCCCCCAATGCCTAGTGCTCTCCCCTCAAGCTACCTTGTATCTGACTACTTTGTATGGATTTGTATTTCTTTTCTTTATATTAATTTTGCATATAAGGTATCTCCAAAGTCTCAGCACAATTTTAAGGGGCTTGAAACTTAAGATTTTGGGGATACTGTTAATTAGATCTACACATACAAATACAGATATGAGTTCATGGACTCTATATGTGTATAACTGTGTGTATATATGTGTCTGTAATATATAGAAAGTATATGTGTGTATGTGTTGTTTAGTTATGTTGGACTTTTGTGGCCCTGTTTGGAATTGTCTTGGCAAAGATAACAGAGTGCTTTGCTATTTTCTTCTTCAACTCCTTTTCCAGATGAAGAAACTAAGGCAAACAGGATTAAGTGACTTGCCCAGGGCCACACAGCTAGGAAGTATATGAAGCCAACTTTGAACTCCTGAAGATGAGTCTTTCTGATTCCAAGCCCAGTATTTCATCCACTGTGTCACCTAACTGTACTATATCTATATCTATATTTAATCTTCCATTTTCTTGCCTTTTAGAATGCAAGGGCCTTGCAAGTACAGATTATTTTGTTTATTCATTATATTTGTATTCTTAGCACATATTAGTTGCTTAAGAAATACTTAATTCGTTAATTGATTCCCTTCTGAACAAAATTGCTAAGTTCCATTATGCCTCTGATTTTATGCTAAAACTGCATAGTCTCGCTTGTTAATTACAGTAATATTCTCAAGTCCTACTATTTCTTATATTGTAATGTTCACTATGATTATAATTTTTACTAAAGTTTTTTAAATACTTTATTTTCCCAATTACATGTAATAACAATTTTCAACATACATTTCCTGAACTTACAAGATCCAAACTGTTTCTCTCCCTTTGTTTCCCCCATCCCAGAGATGGTAAGTAATTTTTTCTGGCTTATATATCTTATCATGTGAAACATACTTCCATATTGGTCACTGTTGTATGAGAATACTCCTATAAAACCAAATACCCCAAATAAAAACACAAATATGCTAAAGTGAAAAACAATATGCTTTGATTGGCATTCCAACTCCAACATTTCTTTCTCTGAAAGTAGATAGCATTCTTTGATTAGTTTTTAGCCAAGAGAAGCCTTGTGATATCTTTGCATTTTGGGGACAACACATTAGAATTACATCCCTATAAGGCACTTGATGGGAGAAGGACCTTCTGGCTATAGGGACAAAGACATCATGGATGCCATTCATGGTGGTAGGAATGTGAAGTACTTATCATACTTTGTGAGGAAGCAGATAAAACCCTGTCTGTACTCTGGTTCAAGCAGAAGCATATTCAAGTATCCTTAGTGAGGTAGAAGTTGAGGTCAATAG
The DNA here is from genome assembly GCF_027887165.1 of Monodelphis domestica. Taxonomy (NCBI): domain Eukaryota; kingdom Metazoa; phylum Chordata; class Mammalia; order Didelphimorphia; family Didelphidae; genus Monodelphis; species Monodelphis domestica. The sequence goes on along the minus strand of NC_077233.1, from coordinate 137,784,634 downwards.
CAGGAAACTAATCACTAGCAACCTCCAAATACAGACATACTCACCCCAAAGAAGAGACAGACATGGGTAAACCTTAATACTCTTGACAATTAGGTGGTATAGTGAATTGAGTGTTGAACTTGCAACCAAGCCTGGTGGACTTGGGTTTGAATGTGACCTCAGATACTTCCTATCTGCGTAGCCCTAGGCAAGTTCCTTAACTCCATTTGCCTAGCCTTTGCCCTTCTGTCTTAGAGTTGTTACTGGGACAGAAAGTAAAGGTTTAAAAAAAAGGGATCTAGTAAGAAAAAGAATTCTCTACAGCCATAGAGACCTTGGAGTAGCCAGTCTGTAGGACAGAGAGAGATAGAAGGGGGCATGACCCAGATCAAGCAAGGGGTGACAAAATGGGGACCTAGTAACTGGAACTCATTTACAAAATAGAGACTAGGTTACAGGAAGATAATATATTAACTCAGTTACTGAAATAAGGCTACAAGGTCAAAGTAAAATCAGAGCTGATGATGCTAAAGCTTCCTATATTTTCTCTCCCTGGAGGCAGAATCATCCTGGAGTCTGGAAGAGGACTGAATTTATAGGTTGTGATTAAGAGATGCTAGGCCTGAGGATTCAGTTATGGGGGCAGGAAACAAGCAGTCTATTAAAGAAGGTTCTTTAAAGTTTTGACTATAAAATTATACATTATATCTCAATAAAGAAAGAAAGGGAAAGCATCTTGAAAAAATGAGGCAATGTCAATGATGTTGAGCTTAGATTTTAAAAGGATGTATATAAAAGATGAAAGAAAGAACCTACAAGAGTATAGAAACTGTAAAAAGAAAAAAAACATTTAAGCCTAAAATGGAACATTAAAACAATAATAAACTTTATCAGATATGGCTGTGGCTCAATGGTTAAGAACACTGGAGTCTGAAAGACTTAAGTTCGAATCCAGTCTCAGATACTTCATAGCTGTGTGACCTTAGACAAATCACTTAACCTTTATATACCTAGGAGGCAGCTAGGTGATTCTGTGAATGGAGTGCTAGGCCTGAAGTCAGGAAAACCTGAATTCAAATGCAGTCTTAGAGACTTCCTAACTGTCTGACCCTGGGCAAGTCACTTAATCTCTGATTGCCAGGCAAAAGGATCTACTGGCTCTACTGGAGAAGGAAATGGAAAAGTACTCTAATGTCCTTGCTGAGAAAACCCCATGGATACCTCTGGTCCATAGAAAGGGTCAGGAAGAGTCTGTGATTGAACAATAACAAAAACAATAGACTATTAAAAAAATAGGACATAGTAATATTTTATTATCTATTAATACAATATAAGTTCCTTGAGTGCAGGAATTGTATCACTTTTGTATTTGTATCAATATAAAGGACAGCAGAATATAAAGTGAAGAATTGTTTGGGTTTTTACTTTGTCTCATTAACGCCTAGCATACCTCCTTGCATGTAGTCCATGCTTAATTAAATGTTCATTGAATTTATGAGAAAAGAAAAAAACAAGTCACACTCCACTAACCTCCTTTTCTGGGTTCTTTGAACCTGGACTCCCAGGATCCTGTTGGCATGGTAGTGATAATGAGAGCTGAAGACATGGAGAGTCCTTCTGTAGTGGAGAATTATCCAAGGGACAATTGATTTCAGTTACTTTATGAAAGAAATTTGAAAGAGACCAAGTACTCCAGCCTAGCCTAGGTAGGCTTTGCCTCTGTGGGCTCCACTATCTATAATGTAGGCTATATCACCCTAAGGAAGTCCTGGGTGTCAGCATGAAGGTGGATATCATGGTTCTGGTGTGTCAGTATGGATCCATGGCACACCTCTGGTCCAACAACATTGATCAGAACCAACTCAAGTCTATTCAAAGAATTAGTAGAATACTGTAGGCAGTGACCTAGTAATCAATATCAGACCACCCATATAATCCATGTCTCCTGTATACCGCATTACAGGGCCACAGTGGATAGGGTGCCAGGCTTGGAGGCAGGAGGTCTTGGGCTCCAATCTGGCCTCAGACACTTTCTAGCTGTGTGACCCTAGGCAAGTCTGCCTCAGTTTCCTCAATCGTAAAATTAGCATGATAATCAATAACACCTACCTACCAAGGCTGTTGTGAGGATAATTTGGAAATGTTATCTATATAAATGCCAGCTACTACTATTAATAATATACTTTTTGGGGAACTAAGGACAGGGAAGTATGACTGATTGGCTTTACAATGGCTAAAAGGAAATGAGGAGTCCAGGGTTGGATTATCAGGGAGAGGCTGATGCTTTAAATGGATATAAAAGGAAGAGTACAGCCAAGGGCTGGGCTACAGGCAGAGGACTTCAAAGATAAAAAGGGTTCCCAAGATTTGATTATCTACCAATCCCACCTAAAATGGGATCATTAAGTACTTTCAGGTTTATTGTTCAGTCAGAGACAAAGTCAGTCTGGGACCTCCCTCAAGGCAAGTTCTCAAGGGACAGGGATAAACTTGGGGTTTCTAGAAATAAAGTTGGCATACATAATATGACATATCTAATACATATGCTAGGTATAATGTTTCTCGACATCCTAATGCTTGCAGCATGCGATTATACCATTGTTCCATTTAGGCAAATCAAAAGCCCTGAATTTAAACTTTGTACTTTTTTTTATCTTGCTAAAGAAATTTTTGTTTCTTGAACACTATAAAATGTAAGACTAATGTAATACTATAAAATGTAACTTTGCTTAGGGCAAGGAGAGTTCTAATTAGTATGGGAACCTTGCTGGTTTGCTCTCCTTCCCAGTAGCAGTGCTTGTAAATATCTAATACATTTTCTCTAATATTTTCTAAATAAATTCACAGTATAAGTTTTTTCTTCTGTTGACTGAACCCAGTTTGCTTGATTACAGAACTGGGGGTCCCTCTAGCTTATTGTCTAATATAAAGCACTCAAGTTATAATTGCATGCTGCAAGCATTAGGCCCTGTGGAGAAACTTAATACCTAGCATATGTATTAGATACTTCTACCTAGGAACTAATACACGGTATTGATTCTAAGGTGGAAGGGTTTAAAAAATAAATAAGTAAAAACATTAGTCAGAAAAAGGGTTTGGGCATTCAACAGAGACCAAAGATACCAAGAAGCTTAAAAGTTCCTGTTTCAGAGTGACTGGGAAGTCTAACTTATCACAGCTGGTGCCATGTTAGGGAATGGCTAACACTCCAATACTTTCCTTCTGCTTATATTTATGACAACAGCATTATTCAAAGACTGATCCCTGCTGATTTGTGCCCTGATGTCCAAGTGAGAAAAGGCAAGTTGGAGTGAGGGCACTGACTTCAGCCAGCAAAGCCTTTTAGATGAGGGACCAAAAAACCATAATCTACCTCATTTTAAAGACAAAAAGGGGGCATCTAGGTAGCTCATTGGATTGAGAGCCAGGTCTAGAGATGGGAGGTCCTAGGTTCAAATCTGAACTCAGACACTTCCCAACTGTGTGACCCTGGGCAAGTCACTTGACCCCCATTGCCTAGCCCTTACCACTCTTCTGCCTTGGAGCCAATACACAGTCTTGACTCCTAGATGGAAGGTAAGGGTTTAAAAAAAAAGACAAAGAAACTGAGGCCAGCCTAAGGAGGTTGTGAAGTATTCTTGATCACACAATAAGCATTTCTTTGGGTGCCTATATGCTAGGCACATACTAAGTACTAGGGATTAAAATGCAAAAGACATCCCTGCCCTCAAGGAGTTTACAGTCATTACAGTGAGTAGTAAGCATTAGAGGCAATATTTTGTGGGATTGCTTAAGAATGATGTCATCTGCTTTATCTAGAATTCCAACCCAAGGGCTCTGTCTTTAGAGCACACATGTGTTTAGAGCACACACAGTATTGATTCTAAGAAGCTAAGGGTAATATTTTTTTTTTAATAAACCCTTACCTTCTGTCTTAAAATCAATACTCTGTATTGGTTCCAAGGCAGAAGAGCAGTAAGGGCTAATCAATGGGAGTTAAGTGACTTGCCCAGGGTCACACAGCTAGAAAGTGTCTGAGGCCACATTTGAACCTAGGACCTCCCTTCTCTAAGCCTGATTCTCAATCTACTGAGCCACCTAGCTGCCCCCAAGTCTCAGTTTTCAAGGAAAACTGTCATAGTTCTAAGGTTCAGTATCTATCACTTCCCACTCAGTTGGAAGCTAGTTTTTACTTTGCTTGTGGAGTCAGGCTATATCTCCTCTTCCCTATCCCCAATATGTTCAAATAAATGGATATCCTAGAAAGAGTAGGAGGTAGATAGTGATTTTACCAACATAACAGATAAGAAAATTGAAGCACAGATGGTTAAATTAACTGATCTTAGATCTCAAAGTGAGTCATTGGTAGACCCAGAATGATTCCAGGCCTCTGGACTTGTCATATCAATACCCACAGAAATCTTGTTTGATTAAGATTGCTTTGGCAGATGTAGTAAATAGGAGAAATGTGATATGGGCACATATTTGTAAACCATTACAATAGTCCAAGAAAGAAGTAATAAAGGATTAAATTAGGGAGGTAGCAATTAGTAGAAAGGAAATGGGAGGGATCAAGGAGGGAAAATAACTGGACTTGGCATCATAGTAGATGTAGAGGATAAGAGAGGAGTCAAAAATGATGCCAAGGTTTTGAGCACATATGACTGGGATTGAGTAGCTGAGAGAAGGATCAGTTTTAGAGGGAGAAATGGTGAGTTCAAGTAGGGATATGGGGAGTTTGAGGTGTCAGTAGGGCATTCAGGTGGAGATATCCAGCAGGCAGTGAGATATGTGGGTCTGGAGCTCAGGGGAGAGATGAGAGGTGAATATATACATTTAGGCAACTGGATACAGGTAACAATTGAAGCTTTGTTTTGAGAAGAAACCCAAGAATACAACTTTGATCACCAGCCACACTTAGCAGCAAGAGTCTTCACCAAGAAAGAACTGCCTCCCTGCCTGCCTGCCTTCCTGCCTCCTTGGAGTTTTGATTAGGAGAGTAAAACTCCTAGGGGGCAAAGGCTCTCTCAGTTTTGTTCTTTAGACAGTTACCCTGGTGCTACAAATATAATAATAATAATAGCTGATGTAATACTTTAAGGTCTACTGATTTTTTTTCTTAAATACATTTCCTCATTTGACAGTCCTTAATGTTTGCTGAACTGTGCCATACTATCAATCAATCATTGAATCAGAAAATCACTTATCGAGCACTTACAAAATGCCAGTCCTTATGCTGGGCCCAGGAAATAGAAAGACAAAAGTGAAACAGGCTTTGTGTGGCAACATAATGAAAATGAGCTGGTAATTTGGGGGGGATGGTTACCACTGGCCCGGTTCTCCCCCTTCATGGGCTGACGATATGTGTGGATGGATGGCAAACAGTTGGCTAATGGAATTTTGAGTTGGAATGGTCTTTCTAGTCTAACTCTCCCCTACAATGCAGGTTAGGAAACTGAGGCCCTGCACAGGGGAAAAGAACATGGTCTCATGGCAATTAAATGGCACAGATGGGATTTTTGCTTCTTGTTAATCTGTTACTCTATGCCAGAGGCGTCAAGAAAGGTTGCAAAGACGTGGAGGGATTTAATTGAAGATCAATCAAAAAAGAACCAACGTCAACCAAGAAGCCTTTGCCCGTGCCTCACTCCTCCCCAACCCCTTCCAAGTCCGCGAGCCATCCTCTGACGTCACAGCCCCGCCCCGTGGTAGCGGCGGCCGTTGCCAGGGCACCTGTGGCCCAGGGCAAACGGCCCTCGGCTGGCCGAGGGCTCGGGAAGCTTCGCTCCTACCTCTCGGGTTCCTCGGGCAGGGCCAACTATGGTTTCTGGAGGAGGGAGGGGCTAACCTGAGGAGGGAGGAAGGGAAGGCAGGCCTAGTTGCCCAAGGGATGAAGGCTGTTCGGTCGGGGTCGGTGAGGGGCTCGTCCCCTCGCCTTAGGTCCCTATACAAGCGCTCCTCCAAGGAGCGGTCGGAGGCCCAGTCCAGTCCCCGGGCCAATGGGCGCCACAAAAGCAGAACTGACCAGCGCTCCACGCTACAGCGCTCCACGCTACTCTTCTACTGGAGGAAGCAGAAGAGTGAGACCAGCAGCAAGTGTTCGCTCGCAGAAGATGGGAAGCCTGAGACTGACTTAGAGAATACCGAGACGGGGGCGGGGCCTCGCCCCGAAGTTGGGGCGGTCTCAAAGGCGGGACTGGGGCTGAAGCTAGGGTTGGGGCTGGCCTGGAAGCTGAGAGAGGCCGCCTATCCCAGCATGCCCTGGGCATCGAAGATGGCGGCGCCCGGTGAAGGCCGGCGCTTTTCTCCGGCTAGCTTCTTTTCCTTCCTGCCGGGTGGCGCGCGGCCCCAAGAAACCAAAGAGCAGGTGGCGTCGGAGACAGCTGGGGCCGACGGGGATGCCACCGTGCGAAAGCGGCCCTGCCGGGCCTGCGTCGACTTCAAGACGTGGATGAAGACGCAGAAGGCGCTGAAGACCTCGGAAAGCGATACCCAGGTCGCGGTGAGGCCTGGCTGCCTGGGGCGAGAGGGGGGCGGGGCACTGCTGGAGGGGAAGGGGGAAAAGTCCTCCCCTCTATTCTCGGGCCCCCTTGTCCTGCCATTCCCCAAACTAACCAATCAGCGGCTTACTCCTGGAACATTCACTTTTGTTCTCTGCGGGGCCAAATTGCTCCTGACCCTGTTTCCCCCTCCCCCCACTTCGTTCTCCTATCCCACGACCACCACCGCTGCACTCCTGACTCACTGTCTCTTTCCAAGCCCGTGGATATCACCATTCCTCTTATAGAATCCAGCCTGCTTCACAAACCCGACTCCTGCCCTGCGATTGGGTTCCTTCCTCTAAACTTAAACACCTAGGGGAAACTAAACTAAATAGTTCTCTATAAAAGAACTTGAGACTCTTAGTGTGTTCCCCACCTCAGATCCTTCCTCCCTACAAAAAAAAAAACAGCCCAGAAAATACAAATTTTGTCCTAGTTTTCCACTGTCTTGGTTCCCCATAGAATCTCTATTGCATCAGGAGACTGAGGAGCTGATAGAATAAAACGAAAATGCATTGATTGTATTCAAACGTAGTTTTTGCAGCCCCTCCCACATCCACCTTTTTGTCCAGAGTAGACAAAAAGAGCTTGGGATGCATAGATCCTTAGCTCTTACTTAGACCTTACCAGCTAGGTGATACACTGGATATAACACTTGTCCTGAGGTCAGGAAGAGCTGAATTCAAATTTGACTTGAGACATTTGCAGGGTGACCTTGGCCAAGTCACTGTTTGCCTTAGATTCCTCAACTGTACCTGGAAAGGTTGTTGTAAGAGTCAAATAAGAATATTTATAAAGCCCCAGGCATGGTGCTAGTTTTTTAAAGCTCTTAGTACAGTGCTTGGCACATTGTAGGTATTATATACATGCTTATTCCTTCCTCCTCAGTTTATAGATGAAACAGTGTATACTGTGTTGAAAAATGTTGAAAACAAAGTCAGGAGACTTCTGTTTCAAACATGTGCTGACTGGACAAATCACATACTCTCAGAACCTCAACTTCCTCTTCTGTAGAATGAAAATAATACTTTTATGTCCTATATCACTAAAATTATTTCAGTAGAAAAGTTGAGTTCTAAAGATGTTAAATGAATTGCCCCATGGAATAGTATGGTTTAGTGGGGAAAATACTAGATTTAAAGCCTAGAGAAACCCAAGTTCAAGTCCTCTCTCCATTCCAAGGTCATTTGGGGGCCTTGGAGACCCTAGGATCTGATGCCTCCCTTCCCCTTCTTCTCCCCCTCAAAACCACAAAACAACACTACTGGTTTTACATTGAGGCAAACCCTTAAAGTATATTCCAAAGGGCAGTCTACTTTCTTGTTTTGTGCCGAGTCCAAGAGTAAATTTGTCTAAAATAAGGTAGAATCTTTTTGGCTGAGATTTTTCAAGTAATTTTGAACTTTCCGCTTGTTGTATAGAGGGGGTTGTTAGGAGACTGAGTCTATCCCTCTTTAGAGAATTAGCTTGAAATTTCATTGCTAAGCCTTCATCTCCCTTCCTTCTTTCCCAGTTGGAAAACAAGTTGCCAGCTGATTGCCCCCTGGATCGGGAGGAGCTGGGGCGAAACAGTTGGGCTTTCTTACATACAATGGCTGCATATTATCCTGACTGCCCTACCTTAGACCAGCAGGAAGAAATGGCCCAGTTTATACATCTGTTTTCCAAGTTTTTCCCATGTGATGAGTGTGCTGAAGATATAAGGAGAAGGCAAGTTGTGTGAATATGCTACCAGGCTGATTATCATGTTTCCTAGGCTGGAGGGGGAGAGGGGTTTGGGAAAGGGAAGGAAAGGGTTAGTTATGAAATACTTAGACTGGTACTTAGTGATGTCACACAAACAGTATTCCAAACCTTAGTTTTAGTGGCCCTTGTCTTATACAAGGTCTCACTACCTGAAGGGCCCCAACTTGGGACTAGACAGCCCTAGGCTAAGAAAAAGTAGAAGTTTATGGGGTTCAAAATGACCACCACTGGTAGGATCCAGATTGTCTTATCTTTCCCAGTTTCTCCTTTTAAGCTTGTGTTCTTAGGAATTGGAGATGGGTAGAGGTCGTTGGCTTTTTGGATCATGTTCATCAAAGTTTGATTTACTCAACCCTGGGGTCTGGTTGCTCCTTTACTCTTAACTAAAAAGGCAATGCATATCCTTACAATTAGACCTGTCCAAAAGTGAAATGGCCACTCTGGAAAAGTAGTGGGTTCTTCCTTCATTGAAGATCTTCAAGCAAACCAGCTATACACTTGTCAGCAATGCTTTAGGGGAGATTTCTTGGTCCAGATCCACATTGAACCAGATAACTGATAAAGTCCTTTCTAACTCTTTAAGATTCTATGATCCTATAACTCTCTTCACTAGTGACTTTCCAGAAGAGGATTTCCCTTTACATGTACTCTTTGAAAAACACTTATATCAAGAAACTCTAGTCTTCTCATTTACTCTAATCCCAGACCTTTTATTTAAGAAGGTTAAAAAAAAGGGGGGGGTTACAGTGCTAACCCGTTTCATGGTTTTATCATGTCCTGAAGTTGTTTCCCTTAATAATCTACCTATTTCCTCATTGGAGTATGACTCAGAATATCTGGCAGAAGCCAGCAGGGGACTTTGCTCAGCTTCCCGTGATCTTAAAGTGTTAGAGGCTTGACTACCAGGAATGATCAGACTGATAAGCTCCATTATTAGTAAGGATCTGCCACTGCTACTTATGCTTTTTATAGGAAAAGTGAATATAGTTGTCATTGATTGCTAAGAGTGGAGACAGTTCACAGAAGTTCAGAAAATAGACCTCTGTTTTGCAGGTATTAATTTGCCCCACCCCTTTCACTCTGTCTGAAGCCCCAGGGAAGGGTTTGAGAGATATCTTCCTGGAGTGAGGAGCTTGTAAAGTTCCATAATATGGGTTAATGACTTGCCTGAAGCTTCCTAGTTCTCTTTCCAAGGATTTTATAAGATACATGCTGGATATGTTTATTGTAATGAAAGTATTAGGAGGAAATACAGGTTTGCTAAGAGCAATCTGTGCTTTTAAAGGCCTATGGGGATACTGAATACTGTTTACCCAATCTGCCTGATTCTGTTTTGATCTATTGTCTGAGCCACCTCCCTACTCTGCTTTTGATAAAGTGCCTTTGGTGCCTTCAAAAGAACTGAACCTATTCTCACTGGGGTGGCAGAAGGATCCCCAAGGGCCAAGATCACTCATCAATCAAAAGAGAATTTGCTCTTTTAAAGTCCCAGAGGGCAAGGACCTAGCTTTGCACAGTTCCTGCCCTCTTAGGTAAAAGATGTTCTTCCTTGCTTGGAATAGCCAAGCTTCAGCAAGATGGTGAGGGCAGAAAGTGAACTGTTGCTATCGACCAGAGCATTTCAGTCTGTGCTCTGTTTGTCCTGATACAGAGAAAGGACAAACATTGCAATTCCATTTCCTATTTGAAAAGCTGAACTTAGAAACTAAAGAAGCCAAGAATAAGGGATCTCTCCAATGTTACATATGAGGACTAAGAATTAGGGCTTCTTAAGAGTGATGGATGATCTGGATAATTCAGGGCCCATTGTCTCCTGGTGGGGAGGGATTCATATCCAAGCTACTTCAAGGGATAGCATCAGGGAATCCCTCATACCCACTCTTTCTTGACCCTCCCTAAGCTGCCCCATTCTCCTGCAGGTTGATCAGAAACCAGCCAGACACCAGCAGTCGGAACAGGTTTACCCAGTGGCTCTGCCGCCTACACAACGAGGTGAACTTGAAGCTAGGGAAGCCTGCGTTTGACTGTGCTCGTGTGGATGAGCGATGGCGGGATGGCTGGAAGGACGGCTCTTGTGATTAGAGTGGCAGGCCCCCAGGGGGAGGAAAGCATCCACCAGACTGTATAACATCCTCCCTCAGGGCGAGATTATTAAAGGGCAATGCAGTGAGTGTTCTTGTCAGTGCCTTGGCTGACAAAGTCTGTGAGCTTCATTGGCTGACAGATTTCTGAAGAACCTCATTTCCCAAATTACTTCTTCCTTTTTGGTTCAGGAATGAACCAATCCTTTGTTTCCTCCTCTCCTGAGTCTAGTCTTTTGCCCAAGGGCCTATTGGGGTTTGTGATAATTTCTAATAGGCAAAACTTCTTCCCTCAAGGCCCAGCCTTCACCTGTTCCCATCCCCTGACACCTCCAATAGGGACCACCACAGGTATCTGTGGCCTTTTTCTGCCCCTTCATCTCCTATCCATGTCTACCACAGAGCCTGGGAATCTCTGAGTTGGGGTGAGTATGGCTGGCCAGGAACCTTGTCAAAGCCCTCTGCTGCCAGCCTCCGTAAGTGAACTCCCTGGTTGAAGTTACACAGCCTTCCTCGGTCTCCAGTGTACCCACAACACAAGATGATCTATGGAGGAGCATGGAGGCCAGCCTGAGATACAGCCCTGTGGTGGTTTGCTTTTTTGGAGAGAAGCCTCAGGCAACAACATCTCCATTTTGTGGTGTTTTTTTTGGTTGTTTTTTTTTTTCTTAAACCATTTCACTTTCATGTCACAATTGTCCTATGTGGTTCTCATTGCCTACGGAGAACCTGGCTGTCATGAAACCAAACATGATTTATTTTCTGTAATGTGATTACAGTCTTTGTGGTTTGTATGGGGTGGTGGGTCCCAGGCTCACTCCAGATGTGCCCTCAAGGGCTCTGTCCGTGTCCTGGAGTCAAGAATAAAATCAAAGGTTGCTCTGATTGAGAGTCCTGAAGCTGCTGCTATGTCATGACAGCCTGGATGGAGAGCTTTTTGTTGGGGGGTTTGGGGGGGTGGAACACACATCAAGTTCGTTCCTGGTCTCTGTATGTGAGGGGATAAAAGTTTTAGATTTGTCTAGTGGTATAGACTCAAGTTAACCTAAACATGTCTTCCAAGAATTACCCCTTCCTTTAAGCAGAAAGTAACAACTACTGTCATTTAGTCTTCCATCATTATTTGGTCTACCAAGCCCTGGAAGAGTTAATGTGGTGCTATAAGGTCCTGAGTTGTGGCTGAGGTTGAGGTGAATAAGAATGCCCCAAGCAGCGAGGAGTCAGCAGTCTCAACCACAGCCTGAGATCTGAGAAGTTGGCAAGATACTATCTCAATCCCCTCAATTTGCTGGCATCTCTCTTGACTAAAGTGTAAATGAAATTATCTAGCTTATTCTGAATCAGTGTTAGAATTTTTTTTTTCCAAAAGCTTGAAGAGATACCATGTTTAGGGGCTGGACTGCTTGTGCTACCTTTCCCCCTACCTGAGGTGGTAGTGGTCTTTTTTTTTGTAACATAGAATTTTGATCCTGGGTTAGCTACAGATCAGCCACTGGATGGATTTAGCTGAGGCAGCTTATGGCTTTTGCTTCAGTCCCCATGTCATCTTCTTCACTCCCTCCTGTGAGTGTGCCTGCCTTCGTGCCCTATATCTACATTCTCTCCTATAGAATCACTCCAGGTTAAAAGAAATCTTGGAAAACTTCTAATTAAAATGTTATGTTTATCTAGTTCCCTGAAGTTTACAAAGCTCTTTTCTCGGGGCAGTGCTATGAGACATTGAGTTTGTTGTGGGAAGGGGGAGAGACTAAGCTTATGGTTTCACTGGTCTTGAGGGCTCTTCAGAGGCAGGTCTTTTTAGCGAAAATATCCCCATTTTATGGATAAAAGAAGTAATAATTAGAAAAATTAGGCATAATTTTTTGGAGCTGAAATTCATAGGCAAACTTCTTAACTATAAATCTAACACTTCCATTTTACTATTTTGCTCTCTGGTCCAACCCTCCCCATCTACCCCTTAATTTGCAGGGGAATTGGGCTCAAAGAGTTAAAGGTCCTTGCTCAAGGTTACCCATCACGTTAAAGCTTGGCTGCTTCACCTCTGGACCTAACAGAAGCAGAAACTGTGTGGCAAAAGTTGTATAGTGGCTGTTCCTATCAATTAGTAGATCAGTTTCCCTTTCCCCAATCTGTCATAAGCCTCACAAATAGACTCAGGTCTTCTTTCAAAGTTCAGATACTTCCATTTAGATGTCAAGGATATCTTGTGTCCTCAGATGATGATGAGTCTCAGAAGGGAAATAAGATAGTTGGAACCCAATGGTAGATCACACCTGTTTTTTTCAGGTATTCTCTCTCTCTCTCTCTCTCTCTCTCTCTCTCTCTCTCTCTCTCTCTCTCTCTCTCTCTCTCACTCTCTCTCTCTCACTCTCTCTCTCTCTCTCTCTCTCTCTCTCTCTCTCTCTCACTCTCTCTCTCTCACTCTCTCTCTCTCTCTCTCTCTCTCTCTCTCTCTTTCTCTTTTGGCTCCAAGGCAGAAGAGTGGTAAGGGCTAGGCAAAGGGGGTCAAGTGGCTTGCCCAGGGTCACACAGCTAATAAGTGTCTTGAGGTCAGATTTGAACCCAGGACCTCCCATCTCTAGGCCTGACACTCAATCCAATGAGCTACCCAGCTGCCCCCTCAGATATTCTCTTAATTCACTCTGGCCTAGGCCCTTCTCCAGGAGCTCTCAGCACCACGCGCCCAAAGGAAATTACTGCCCAGAATCCTGTCACCATGAAATACACTAGATTTGAAGGTAGAAGATTTGGGTTGAATCTCTACCAATTGCTACCTCTTTTTGACCATTTGTTCATGCTTAAAATTAGAAAGTTAGGTGATATTTAATAATTAAATGATACATATTTTTATACATAAAGTAGTGATGGAGAATTTCTACCCAAAGAGAATGACCATTAGGAGGTAGGTAACAGTGGGATTGTCCTTTTTTCTTTCAAGGGGAGACAATGTTGTATACTAGGGAGTAGCTCTCCTTAAGAGTCAGCAGTTCACTTTTTTTTAAGTAAATTTTAATTGATATTTTCTGTTTCTTTTATCACTATGGTTTCCCATCATCTCTCCCTCACCCCAAAGAGCCATTCCATATGACAAATAGCATTTTTTGGAGAGGAAAAAAAAATTAGCACAACTGATCAATACATTGAGAAGTTAAAAAACTTGTATCATGTAACACACGTGGACCTTTCACCTCCACGAAGGGGTAGGTTGGATATGTCTTTTGATATCTCTTTATTTGAGACCCACTTGATCTTTAAAATTTTATTACATTTATTTTTGATAATTCGGTGTGTCCTTTTTCTTTCCATTTACATTGTTAAATTATTGTGTATATTCTTGGTTTTGCTTGCTTTGCAGCAGTTCATACAGATCTTTTACATGCTTTCCTAAATTCATACACCTCATTTCTTACAGCACAGTAACATTTCATTACATTCATGTACCACCACTTGTATAACCATTCCCCAGTTGATTGCCTACTTTGTTTCCAGTTCTTAGCTGTCACAAAAATTGCTACTATAGATATTTTGGAGTATATGGAGACTTTTCTTATAGATGTCTTCATTGGAGTAGAAGCCCAGTAACAGAATATCTGGTTCAAATATATGAATATTTTAGTCTCTCAGTTTTTCTGTAAGTCCAGTTTTCTTATAAAATGCAGAGGTTGGAGTAGGTTGACCTAAGATCTTTTTCAATATTCTATATGATTATCTAGGTTGATCTCTAACCCTATTCTAAGAGCTAATGGAACAGTGTGGGAAGATTGACTTTATGTGACCCATACATGCATTTGATTTGCATCATGCAACTAAGGTGGGGGGCTAGGTTTGGGCTCTACAGAAAACATTGGAGGAAGCTAAGAAAATGACCCCAACCTAGTTGAATAGATAAAATCCTGGACATAGGCCAAGTGGTGTACAGGAAAACACACTGAACTGATGAGTCAGGAAGACCTAGGTATTGATCCCAGCCCTGATACTTAGCTTTGGCTAAATATTCTCACTAGAAAGTGGAATTTATTGTCTTATTGCCTTTTCCATGGAGCTATTAAAAGATAATGAATGAAAAAATGACTTTATAAACTGGAGCCCTATGTTCAAAGTATGTTCCAGCCTCTGGCTAATCTGGGAAAGTAAGGGAGAAGTCTGTGCTTTTTTAGTATGAAGGGGAACTTCCACCCTGACTAGAATTACTTTGAAGGGAAGGAACATTTTGACATCTTGATGTCAGTTAAAAGATATTCTCTTGAAATCATCTTCTTCAACCCTCCTCCCAGACTTCTCTATTACTGTTGAAGACATAGCCATCCTCTTATTCTTCAGGGTCTCCCAGTGAAATCCTGAACCCTACACTTTTTGTTACCCCTCATATCCAAGCTATTGCCAAGTTTTGTGTCTTTCGCCTTTTCAAAATCAAATATTCCCACTTCCCTCTGACACTACCACCACCCTTGTCCAGGCCTTTATCACCTCATAACTGTACCATTGCAATAACTTGCCTGTAAGTTTGGTGGCTTCCAGTCCCACTTCACTCCAAATTCACCCCCCAAAGTGATTTTCCTAAAGCATAGTTCTTGTCAGTTCCCTATTCAATAAACTCCCATGGCTCTTTATCACCTCCAAGTTCAAATATAAAAACCTCTTTGGCATTCAAATCCCTTTTTAATCTAGGTCCCCCTTCCCCTATCCTTCTAGTCTTTTTACACTTTATACCTTAAATGTAGTCTATCCAGTCACACTGTCCATCTTGCTGTTTCTTGCCCATGACACACCATCTCCTAATTGGATGTTTTTTACTTGTCATCTCCCATGCCTGGAATGTTCTTTATGTCTGCCTCCTGACTCACCTGGCTTTCTTCAGGTCTCCGCTAAAAATCCTACCTTCTACATGAAGCTTCTCACAAGTCGATCAATTTCAGAGTCTTTTCCTTCTGTTGATTATCTCCAGTTTATCTGAATATAGTTTGTATATATTTATTTACATGTTGTCTCTTCCATTAGATTGTGAGCTCCACGAGGGCAGGGACTGTCTTGCCTGTCTGTATCTCCAGTGCTTAGCCCAGTGCCTGGCACATAATAGGTACTTAATAAACAATTATTGACTGATTCTTGGCAACAGCTTGGCTAAACTCAAACTTGTAGAGGTAATAGAGCTTTACTCTTTGCATTATGGACATAATTAATCATAATAAATCATAATATTTAATAACAGACAACATTTACATTACATTTCGGGGTTTGCAAAACAAACCTTAAATCTCATTTGATAAAAAGGCCTGCTATCCATAATAGGGAATGAGGAAATTTGGTCACGTTGGTTCAGTCTCCATCCCTTTATCTACAGTGCCTACCAGACTGTTGTCCTGCTGCCTACATCCTTAGCCCATATCTAACACTGCTTCTCAGTTTAGGCCTTCCTACACAAAAAAAATTCCCTCTTCCCTACCTTGATCAAATTCAGATTGGAGGATGTGTGACTGAGGGCTAATTTATGGAGGCCCAGGAAATACTACCTCAGTAGGGCAAGATTTTTTATTCAGTTTAACAAGGAATTGGGAGTACCAAGATAAAATTAGACATTGCCTGCCCTCTAAAAAAGCTTATATTCTATTGGTGGGGGTGTGGAGGGAATATAAAGTAATTTGAGGGAGAGATCCCGGTCACCTAGGGGGATCAGATAGGGCATTCATTAAGGTGGTAGCACCTGTGCCCTCTTTTGGAGAAACCCAGGAGTTCTATGAGGTAGTACTAGGTTCAGGCATTTGTAACGTGTAGGAAATAGCAAGCAGGCCAGTTTGACTGAAATGTCCACAGAAGAATACAAGCAGTGTCTTGAAGAGTTTATGGGAGTTAGATTTTAATTATATTTTATTCTAGACTAGGGAACAAGCCCCTGAAGAATTCTAAACAAGAAAGTAATGTGGTTAGACTCATTTTGAAAATATTATTTTGGAAACTATGTGGAGATTGCATTAGAAAGGGGAGAAAGACTCAAAGTAGGGAGATCCATTATTGAGGGTATTTCAGTAATCCAGATGAGAGTCTGAATTTATAGGAGTAAAGTGGCCTTGGGATTGGAGGGAAAAGGATATGGGTGCAAGAGATGGAGAACTGACAAGTTTGGGCAGCTGAACCATAATGAACTAGAAATGTGAGCTCTTATGGGACTATGGAGAAAATGGAGGTGTAGTGAATTGTCCAGGGTTAGTTACGTGGGTAGTAAATAGTCGAGCTGTGAATTTGGATTTGCAAAACCTGATTCCAAGTCCAGTGATCTTTCCACTATATCATGGTTATTAAGAGCATATCCTGCCCTTTTGCAGCTATCCCCAGAGGCAGGGGACACACACCACTACCTGCACTAGCTTCAGAGTTTCCTTTCTTTCCAGGAAAGAATCAAGGGTTGGGACATCCCAGGGTAGCCAACTAAGGGACAGTCAAGAGGAATCAGAATTAGCATATTGCCAATGGCAATTCATAGGCTAGGGTCAATGGATGATGGACACTTCAGGAAGAAGTAAAAATGTCATTGGAACAGCTCCAAGCTAATTGTTAAGCATGGGGGAATAAAAGCATTGTTATATGCTACTTTTTTGAGTGCCAAAATTATTTCATGCCATGGCATAGTAGGCCTGGTACCAGAGTACCAGCAGGTCTTTGCCCTGTGAAGTATGCTGTGGCATTCAGGAGCTAGGGAATGCTTTCCCTTGGCCAGGATCGATGCAGGTCATACTGATACTTGCCATGGTCCCAAAATTTTCTTCCCATCTGCTTTTCTTCTGCCTCAGGCTATAAGGGCTCTTTCAGGTAAGCTCTGGAAGTGCAAGGATTAAGGTTAGAGTTGTAAAAGTTGCAGAATGTCTAGTAAGTTTGTGGAATGACTCAGTTTGCAGAGTGTCCACTTAACCCTAAGACTCTAGATTCCTGAAATCCCAACCTCAGGTTACCTGCCTCAGATCCCAGGATGATGCCTGATCCCTTCTCATCTACTTTCCCTTCCTCAGATCCACTCCAGAAACATCTTTTGTAAAACTGGCATAAAGATTATCCAGGCCCCTCTTGCATATGTATGAATATATATATGCGTGTGTAGGTGGGGAACCACATGTGTATGCTTTAACTCAGCCATCCTGTATGATCTGAATCTGTTCCTGTTCCTCAGAGATGTGGAAAGTGAATGAAGAACTGAGAGAAGACTTGGAAACCACTGTGTCACCCCAGTTCTTATCCCTATGGCTCTGGTCTCTTCTCTCTTCCCCTATCTCCTCTCCTAGCCTGGGAGAGAGCTAATTTCACATTCCTATTTTATTGGGCTGTAACTGAATTGAGAAAACTAGTTGTCTCAGCTTGGCAAAAACCTGACATGGCGACTAAAGAAGCTGGCACTACTTGGGGTTGTAATCCCATTACACACTTGGAGCCCACCAAAAATTGCTTCAGAGAGACTTGAGATTGGAATCTAGATTTATCTCTTTAGCCAGAATGGAGATTCCCTCCTCCAACAGCACTGAGACTTGTTAGCCTAAGCACCTTCCCTGCAGCACACCAGACACCTTTCCCCCAGACCCGCACTTTGTCAGATGCCATTTCTCCATGGTCACCCATCAGGCAGATTCTTTTTGGAACCATCTGAAATGTGGAGCCAGAAATCTGTGCCTATATGACTAGAGAAAGCAATATTTTCCCTGATCTCTGATCTCCTGATCCCTGATTTTCCCTGATCTCCTGCAAACCACTCTAGATGAGTTGATCATGGAACCTGGGATCTAGCTAAGAATAAAGCCTAAATCCCTCATTGCTAGAAAAGACTGGGAGAAATGACCAGCCAAGGTCATGCAGCCAAGGTTAGTGATTAAGCTGTCTGGCTTCCAGCCACGTGTTGAGACAAGGTTCTGGGCTGTAGAGGCAGAGACCAAGTGGTGGTATGCCATCCTAGAGAGTGCCCAAGACTTGGGGGGTGGCGGGGAGGACTCGAGAGGCCTTGTCTTGGCTCCCACTGGGGCCTAAGCAAGTGTCACTTCCCAGATGAACTAAGTGTGACTGGCTCTGTCATCATAGCCGATTCCCCTGTCCCCACTGCAGACGCCTCCTTTCTTCCCAGTTTCCCTGCCCTTTTCTGCAGAAAGGTCTGTCTCAGTTCTGTCCCTCAGCAGCTCATCTGGAAAGTGACCGGCGCTGGCCAAAGCTGCTTACTGACACGCACAAACATCTGTAGCTATGAGGGAGGGCTATTTAGCGGCAAAGGTTAGTAAGAAATACCCGGGGATGGCTGGAAGGTCCGTGGGGAATCGTCAGTGCTAGAGCCCCGTGGCAGCAGCCAGCACCTAGTAGGGATGGAAAGGGTGACCAATGGAGGATCATCCTCGGCGGGATTTTCAGTGGCTCTAGTTAATGGAATGGGCAAGGTGCGGGTTCTGGTGAACCGGCTTTCTAGGACCTAATGTGCGGTGGGATGAGGAGCAGACAGGCGGGGGTTGGTTCTGCACGCTCCCGCGGTCTTTGTGCGCACGCCCGCGGGAGGGGGCGCGCGTCTGGTTAGGGACTCGCGCTGCTCGGGCGGCGGCAGCGGCAGCGACAGTGTCGGCGGCATCTTTGGGGGCTCTCAGTCTAGGGCCAGCCAGACTGACTGACTGACAAACGGAGACGCGCAATGGAGGGGGCTTCTTTCGGAGCTGGCCGGGCTGGAGCCGCCCTGGACCCCATAAGCTTCATCAAACGTCCCCAGACCATCTTGCGGATCACGGCCTGGGTAAGAGCGCTCACAGCCAAGCCGGGAGGGCCCCCTGGAAGAGGAGGGGGTGAATGGGCCCCGGCGAGGGCGGCAGGACTAATAGGGCAAGCCCAGATCTGACTTCCCCAGGATTGGTACTATCCCTTCCTAGGGGAGACACTGAGGTGAGGGTGAGGGGAGAAGCGTTCACTTTGCCCCACAATGCGTAGGTGAGGTTGAGATGGGGGTGGGGGAGACGGCCATTTGAGGGGTCATTGAGCTTCCAAATAGAGTCCAGTGTGAACAGGTACCGGATCCCTAAACCTGGGGTCCCCCGCCCCCCTATTTTCCCTTATTTCCTAGTTAACCTGTTTGTCCCTCCCCGCCCAAGCTCTTCTGGCTCTGAATACTGGAGACCAGCAAAAGGGGGGGGGGGAGCGGTGCAGGACCGGCAGACATTTTTCTTCCCCATCCTGGCCCATGCACATGAGGTTTGGGGGTGGGGTGCACCGCATACCATGTTTACCCATGTCCTTATAACCCCAGGTGATTTTCCCAACTACCCCCCACCACTACACGGATCAAGAAATGACCTCTTTGCCTTCTTCCAAGCAGAGCCAGGGATGCCCTCCCTGAGAGCTCAGATCCCCTTGAGACCCTTTGGGAGGGGCCCTCAGAGGTTCTGATGACGTCACCACCCAAGTGCTAGACCCAGGACTTGGGGGCGGGGGCAGCTACTGGTCGGAAGGTGAGCTGTCCACCAGCTTCAGGAGTAGAGGGAGCTGGGAGGGAGGGATTGGGGGTCGCTTGGCAGCTGCTCCGGTACCCCGATTATCCCTCTTCCTAATGGATGGTAGGCATCTTCCCACCACCCCACCCTCCACCTTCAAGGGGCTCCAAAGCCAGGTGTCTGAAGCATCCCTGCCCCCAGCTTTCGGGTCTGTCTCTCCCTCTGAACAATAGACAGGTTTCATTTCCCTGAAAGGTGAACAATCCTCTCCCTTAGGTAGGCCAGAATTGACCTCGCTGGGGACTTCAGGGTGAGGCAGAGAAACGTCTCCGTGTTGAGATGGGGATTGGCCCGTCCTCTGACGAACCCCTCCCCTTGAGGACCTGCCCTGGTAGAGAATCCTCATTTCTACCTGTTCCCAGACCATGTGTTCACAAGTTACATGTATGTGTTCATGAGTTGTATATGTGTTCATACTTAAAGGAAATCCAGCATTGAGAAACAGAGTAAATTAGGAAGTGGGTAGTTTTTCATCTGACCCCCTCCCCTATTCCTAGGTTCCTGTTTTCTGAGAATTTTTAAGGGAAGCAGAAGCTGGAAGAAGATTTAAGAAGTCCCTACTAGGGCTACTGGGGAGGGGAGGGAGACCCAGGCCAGGGTTGGGATAAAAGGGCAGAGATTGGTAATGTGTATGGTACCTCCTCCCTAAAAGGGGAAGAAAATATCTCTGATCTCCGAGAATCTCCCTATCTATTGAGGGTCAGAGCCATGTTTCTCTATCAGAATGAGGACTCTCCAATCTTTCCCTCTTCCCTCTTTCCCACCTTCCAACAAAGTGATTCCCACGTATCTACAAAATAAAAACCATTCTCTTGAACAAATATTTATTAAATACCTACTAGGTCCAACCTCCTAGGCTAGTTGCTGGGAGGGATATAAAGAGGAAACAATACACAGGCTTCTCTTAAGGAGCTTACAATTTAGAAGGAGCCATGAATAACCAAAACCCAACAGTAACAGGTGTGGGAGAGCTCAAATGAAAAAGTATGAGTCATTCAAGAAGGAAATAGCCACTCATAGCTGGTGGGATCAGAGAAGACCTCTTGGAGGAGATGATACCTGAGGTGAGCTTGGAGGAAAAGGAAGGATTAGATTTAAGGGTGGAAAATAGAAACCATTCTAAAAACTGTAGAATGATGTATACAAAGGCATGGAGGGAGAACAAAATTTGGGGAAAGAGATTAGTCTGGTTTGATTTGTGTGTGTGTGTGTGTGTGTGTGTGTGTGTATGAAGAAGAATACACGATGGGCCTTGGAGGTAAGTTGGGACCCTGAATACAAGGTTAAGGAGTTGGTTCCTAAGTGATAGGGATCCACTGTTGAATTTTGAGCAGGGCCAGTAACCAGACCTCTGCCTGAGTTAAAGATGAATTGAGAGTAAGAAACTGCTAGGAAACATCACAGCAATACAAACAAGAAATAACTAGGGCTTGATTTAGGGTGGGGGCTACAGGAGTGAAAAGGAGGGGAAAGATGAAATAAACATTGCCAGCTTGGACTCCCCAGGACCCAAGATCTATGCCTTGGGAACTGCTGGGAAGGGACCAGAAATATGTCTTTCCTAGCTGGGGACTTAAGAGAATGGGGACAGCACTAGGACTTCTGAGGGAAGCTACTGTTTTGATCTGAAGAAGGGAAATCCATTCAGCCTTGAGTTTTGTTCTACTCTAGGGGTCTAGGGCCAAATTCCATCATTCATTTCTATCCCTTCTCCTTGACCTTTTCATTGCCAAGGCAGATTTTGCCTCTAGCATCTTGTGATTTTTGACAGCCATTTTTCTCAGCCTCAGGGCCTTCCCCCTTCTCTCATTTCTGGAAATGATGATCATTCACCCATCCTGTTCTATTCAGCTAAAGACAGCTGAAGGCTAATCCCAGAAACCAGTGAGTAGATATTTCAATAGGTCTGGGTTGCAGATTTGTATCAGAGGTGCCTGGTTTAATGAATGTTTAAGAAAAAAAAAAGTTTCTGGTTGGCAAAGGGCCTGATGACATAGCTTTTCCCCTGTAACCAGACAGTAAAATGAGGGCATGAAATTCATGTCAGAAGCTGCTACAATTTGGTGGGTAAGGCCCTGGGAGTAGGTGTGCAGATATTATTTGAGGGGAAGGAATGGGGACTAGAATGCCGAGTTCAACTAAAATGGGATTGGTTAATGAAGGAGGGCTTCACAGAGGAGATAGGGAAGGATCTCACAAGTGATCTACATATTTTTGCTGTCCAGGTTAGGTGAGATGGCATTTGTTCTAGAGAAGTCAGGAGACAACCTAGCCTGGAGCTTGGGGAGAGGTCAGGGTCTGAATTTCCTGGGGCTGCTTTTCCCCCAACCTAATCTTGGCTCTGATCCAGGCAGGGATGCTATTTCACCCTGCCTGGGCAACAGGTACAAGAAGACTCTGTTTGGAATAAACCAAATCTAACCACTTCCACCTCTTCCAGAAATCCCTCTCAAATTGGAAGTTGGGTTGACAGCAGAACATTTGAATGCAAGTATTTCCATAACCAGTTACAAAGCTGGGAAGTCTCCATTTTTTCAAGAGTCAAAGGGTGGGGCTGCCTACTCCAATCTCTCTCTCAATTTAATTGCTTTGAATTGGGGATGGATGGGAGGCAGAGCCACAGAGAATTATGAGGGCATGTATGTACACATATGCAGGCACACACGCATATTCTCTTCCACAAACTTGCACAGCATAGTACAAAGGAAAGAGTCCTAGACCAGGAGTCAAAAGATCTGGTTTCTAATCCCACTTCTGCTACCTTTGGATAAATCATTTTCCCATCCCCCTTCCCAGTTCTTTGTTTACCTGTATGTGAAATGAGCAATGTCTTTTCTGACTCAAATATTCCATGATTGTATAATCATCAGCATCAATAAAAGCAAGTTGTGGACGAGAGAATGAACAGAGAGAGAAGGATGAGTGTTTCATACCAGGGAGCCTTCTGGAGACACCTGATCTGAATAAGGACCATTCTTTCCCCTCTCCCCACATACCTAAATACTGTTCTAGAAATATCCAGTGATTTCATTCTGCTCACTACCAGGCAACAGGGACATATTTAGACCTCAGAGAATACAAACACGGATTCCAGAGACAGTAAAGTCAAATAACAGAAATGAAGAATCCAGATGACAGAGATAATGAATCAAAACGTTAAGAGAGAAAGAATCCAAATGTTCAAGACAGTTCAGCTAGATGTTTGGGGCAGTCAGGTGAGATGTCAGACGCTAAGGATCCAAAAATATGAGAGTAGCAATCCAGATGTCAGGGACCAAACTCCAATGTCAGCATCAGTTGCTAGGGAGGGCCATGTGCTATACATAGCATCACAGACTCGCAGAACCTCACAACTAGAAGGGACCTGTTAGGCAGCTAGATTGACTCCTATCTAAAAAAGGACCCCTCCTACACCTTACTCAACTCAACAAGTGGTCATCCACATTTTGCCTAAAGACTTAGCGAGAGGAAACTTATTTCCTCCCCGAGAGGGAGTTCCACATTCTCCTTTTGGATAGCTCTAATGAATGGGAAGTTTCTGCTTTTATATATATATATAACCAGCCAAAACTGACTTCTCCACAAACCACCTATTATATCCCAAGCAGAACAAATCTAATATTCTTGTTCCACATAAAAGTTCTCAAAAATATTTCAAGACAGTTGTACTGATTTCAACACCACCATGATATAAAGACAAAAATAAAACTATCCTTAGTGGGAGGAATATGTATGTTGTTCAGACATTTCAGTTGTATCTGACTCTTCATGACCCAATTTGGGGGTTTCTTGGCAGAGATACTAGAGTGGTTTGTAATTTCCTTTGCCAACTCATTTTACAGATGGGGAAACCGAGGCAAACAAGGTTAAATGACTTGCCCAAGATCACGAAGCTAGGTGGTATCTGAGGCCAGATTTGAACTCAGAAAGATCAGTTCTTCTTGCTCTAGGCCTGGCACTCTATCCACTTCATCACCTAACTGCTCCAGTAGTACTTATAATAAATAGTAAATATGAAGTAATTTCAGGAGGTCGAGAGTACTCACAACTGGCAGGAGAGGGTGGAGGATAAGATGAGGAAATCATGTAAGAGAAGGCATTGGAGTAACTGAGCTTTGAAGGAAGCAGGGAGAAGTGTACCCAGGAGGAGGGTGCCAGATTGGCTAGAAAAAGAGGTGTATAAAAGGAATACAAAACAACCAGAAGGTAGAATCTAGTGTGGCTCACTATGGAAGGTTTTAAATGCCAGGTTTAGAATTTTATATTTTCTCTTAGAGGTGAAAGGGAGCCACTGAAAATGTTTTGAGAACCCATCCTTCCTTCCTTCCTTTTTCTCTTTCCCTCTCTTCTTTCTCTTTCCTTTTTTTTTCTTCTTGGAACCACAAAGGCTCTTTATGATCACCATCTTTTCCCTTGATAAGTGTATTCTAGAATCATGAAAGGAATCCAGGACAAGTTTGCTGCCTCATAACTTGTGATTCCTCTCTCTTTCAAATTGGGGTAAAATTTGCCCTTTTCATTCTTTGCCTATACCCCACTGACTTTTCTTTTTTTCTTCTAATTTTTAATTAAATTGATCAGATCAATTTTTCTTCCCTTCAATCCATCCTCACCACTAAATAAAAAAAAGAAAAGAAACTCATAACATACCTAAGTCATGTAAAATAAATTCCTGTTCTGAGCATGTCTGATAAATGCAATCTTGAACCCATCACCACTCTGTCAAAAGGTAGATAGTATGCTTCATCATTAATCCTCCAGCATCATGGATGGTTACTGTGTTGATCAGAATTCTTACAGCTTTACAAGTTGTTATTGTATAAATTGTCCTCCTGGTACTGTTCTCTTCACTCTGCAACATTCATATGAATCTTCCCTAGTATCTCTGAACCATTTCTTTGGCACAACAGTATTCTGTTACATTCATATACCATCATTTGTTCAGCCCTTTCCCAAATAATGGGCTGTTTCCAATTCTTTGGTACTGCAGAATGGCTGTAAATATTTTTGTATACCAGAGTCCTTTTCCTATTTCCCTTTGGGGTATCTCTTTGGGCACAGGCCCAATAATGGGATTATGGTTCTAACAGTATGTTTAGTTTGCAGGAGTAAATTTTGGGGCAGAGTTCCAAATTCCTTTCCAGAATGGCTCCAATTCACAGGTTCACCACCAGTGCATTGGTGTGTTCTTCCAACATTTGTCATTGTCCCCCAATATTTTTCAGAGGTCACTGATGGTGGCCCAGCAATTGTATCAACCAGTTATTTCAGTGCTGTACACTGCAATTCATCTTGGCCTGATGATGAACTCATCTAGGACAGTGACTTGCCATCTCACTCATCTGGGGTTTTAACTTCCTATTAATCATTTTTGTTCTATTCTTTCGATCTAAATATTAATCTCCTTGGCAGAGAAAGCAAACAAAAAAGTTCACGAAGGAGGGAGAGTGAAGTTGAGGGGGGATTGTTGTGGAGGGCATGGCAGGCAGTCAGGTAGATCAGGCAACAGAGGCAGAGAATAAGGCAGGACAGAAAGGAGCCTGGCTAGACAGGAAACAAGAGCCTGTTTGCCCATTTCCCCATCTGTAAAATGGGGATAATGATAGCACCTACTTCTCAGGGTTATTGTGAAGAGTCAAATAAGATAATTTTAAAGTGCTTAGTACAGTGTTTAGCACATAGTAAACATAAGCACACTATAAATGCCAGTTATAATTATTATTTGGAGCTGATAGTTTTCTCATGTCACAAAGGCAGCATAAATGTTAGAGGAGTTCACGGTCCTACCTCCCTTTGCATTGAAAGTGTTACCACACACCTATTCCGACATCTGGACTACGCCTTCAGCAGTGTCCTCTTTGCTCCTCTCCTCCTGCATTCTGGGCCTCAGGACACTGCAATCTGGGGGTAGCAGCATTTAGAACACACCCTAGCCAGCCTCAATCTCTCTCTCTCACACACACACACACACACACACACAGAACACAGACACACATATGGCCAGAGACACAGACACACACAGAGACACAAAAAACATACACAGAGGCAGACACAGACATGGATAAATATACACACAAATATACAACACACACACACACACACACACACCCCAGGAACCCTAACCATTGGCAGCACTGACAAGGTGCTTCAGCATCTCCTCTTTAGAGGCCTTGGGACAGAGAGCAGAAGTCCAGACAATATACCATCCCTTGTTTTAGGGTGCTTGAATCAGGAAACTATTTTTTTGTAAAGATATTTTACCAATTCCATGTTATAATTTTCCATATAAGTTATATGATCCAAATTGTGTCCCTCCCTCCCTTCTCTCCCCCTTCCCTTCAGTTTTGATCAGGATGAGACATGTATTATCATGCAAAAATTTTGAGTCAGTGAACTTTAGAACTTGAACTTTAGAGGGGCCAGTAGGTGGATGGATGGCAAAGCTGGATTGAGCACGAAGAGAAGGCTCGCTCCCATCTTAGTCACCCTAAGATCCCTCTGTACCTCTAGCCAGCTATAGAGGCTCTGAAGACACAGTTCTTGGGGTCTTTGGGTCACTCTGGACCCAGCACACCACAGGCCAGGAGCCAGGCTTAAGAAAAGAGCCCCATTTATCAAATGGGAATGGTCCCCACCCTGCAACCAGCTCTGCTCTCACCCCCAGGTATTCTCCATTGTGGTGTTTGGCTCCATCGTGAATGAGGGTTATGTGAATAGTGACAGCACCCCGGAACTGCACTGCATTTACAACAAGAATGAAGGTGCCTGTAATTATGGCATCACCATTGGTATCATTGCCTTCTTTGCCTGCATCTTCTTCCTCGTCCTTGACCTCAACTTCCAGGAGATCAGCAGCGTCAAGGATCGGCGGCGGGCAGTGCTCCTGGACCTGGGCTTCTCAGGTGGGAGGCAGGAAGCAGGAGGATTTGGGGTGGTTGCAGGGGGGAGGGGGATGGAGATTGGTGGGGAAAGGAAAGAAAACAGTTCATGGAAGAAGCATCTCCATCAGCTTTCCCCACCTGAGTCATTCCCTTTGGCTTTAGGGCTCTGGTCCTTCCTGTGGTTTGTATGTTTCTGTTTCCTGGCAAACCAATGGCAGCAGACCAAGAAGAGTGAGGAAGTAAACCAGGGAGCAGATGCAGCCCGGGCAGGCATCGCTTTCTCTTTCTTCTCTATCCTCACTTGGGTGAGTATGGGACCAACATCCCCCAACCTTCTGTTCCCTACAAGAAGCCAAGGCTGACCTTGTCCCTGTGTGTGGTGCCAGAGATAGAAACTGGGGCTCTGGGATGGGGAACTTCCCCTAGTGCCATCAGGAAAGCCACCCAGCTAACCCCGTAAGGACCAGTGAATCAGAACCGCCTCACCACCATCTTTTCCTACTCTCTCCATCCGTTTCTTGCCACTTTCTATTCTCTGGGTGTCTCTCACCATTTCTACACCTTAGAGGGCATTTAATCGAATCCATTTTACAGATGGAGAATTCAAGGGTGGAGGAGTTATTTTGAGAGCAGAGCTGGGACTAAATCTGATGTCCTGACCACCAGTCCAACAATCCTGCCAAGCAATGCCCGATTGCCTTTGGCTTTCTCCACCTTTTTGTTTTGGTGTCTAGTGTCTCTCCAGCTCTCCTGTCTTCTTACTCTAGTTTCCCCTGTCACTATGGTTGTTTTCCTTTGTGGCCCATTTAGGAGTTTCAGCTTCTGCTGTTACATTAACCATCCTCATTCTTATCCCCACCCACAGGTGGCCCTCATGGTGAAGGCGCTACAGAGATATCGTCTGGGCACTGATATGTCCCTCTTTGCCACGGAACAACTTAGTGCAGCCCCTGGCACCAGCTACCCTGGATACCCAGCAGGCAGTGGTGTTGAGGGCACTGAGACCTACCAGAGCCCTCCATTCACCGAGACACTAGACACCAGCCCCAAGGGCTACCAGGTGCCTGCCTATTAGCAGAGCTGCCTACCCCGTGCCAGGGCCTCGGGGTACCGTGAGCATGTTTGGGCTACAGCTATGGCCTGTCCCTGTGGGCCAGTCTTGTGGACTCTGTACAGTGGTCTCGGTTCTCGTCTCACCTCTAAGGGTTAAGCAAACAAAATAATCACAGTGTTCCCTCTAAGTCTGAAAAAAAGAAAGGAAAGAAAGGGAGTTGGGGAAGGAAAGGAGGCCAATGGGTGGGAGGGAGGGAAAGGAAAAAAGATACATGTGGGAAGGAAAGAGAGGAAAGGAAAAGAAGGCTGAGGAAGAAGCCAGGAAGAGAACAAGAAGGTGGAAAATATGGAGAAGGAAAGCCAGATATATGCTAGAAAGGAAGGCAAGGCAAGGGGAGTAGACAGCCAAGTATGCTCCAGGAGGTAAGAGGCACAAAGAGGGAGAAAGGGAAGACCCATGCTCTGAACACAGAATGGCCTTAATTAGTATTAAAGTTGGAAGGGGAGGAGGGGTAAAGGGAAGAGAGGCAGTGAGTGTCCTGTCAATGCTTCTTCATTGAAGGAAGGAAACTGCGAAAGAGAAGTGTTAGCATGAAATCAAGAGCTCTCAATGGAAACTGCTGAGCCCAAAGCTCAGATTTTTGTAGGAAGGGTGCTAGGAGTCTCCTGACCCAGCCACAACTGTGCCCCCCTGGGGGCAGGCCTCTGAGTCTCCTCCTTCTCAGAGCTACCTTCCACCCCCAGGCTCTGAATCAGGACAGCCTGCTAAGTTGGACATTCTGATTTCCTCAGCTCCAGTCCCTAGCTAGAAGGGGATGCTCATCCCTCTTCTCCGACCCAAATACTATCTCCTTGGCCTTCTCTAGTAAATTCTCAGAATGAGTCCAATCCTCCTGGGCCCCCAAACCCTGCCCCATGAGGGAGAAGACTCAGGGTTTCCAGGGTGCTCTGCCCCATCCTTCCCCCACAGGCTGGGTTATCTATTCCCCATCCTGTGCCAGACCCATGGCTTCTCATCCCTAAGTCTGAAGGAAAAGATCCAGCTGAGGAAGGGAAGTCTCATGGCCCCTCTCCAGGGAAAACTATCGCAGCAATATTTTCCTTAGAGGGAACACTGACTCATTTTAGCAGCACAAAGGTACGTGTTAATATTTTAGCCAATAATCAATTTAAACGGTTCCTTAAATTGATTGTGAGATAACTGTCCATTGGGTATATTGTATTTTTCTATCTTGCTCTTTGTGTATTTCCGTGATCGCATTGGGCTTTCTATGGATGTCAGGGCCATTCTCAGTGCCCAGAGCCCTAGGTCCATCCAGCACTTGGTGGCTCCCTTCCCCAGATCCCCGGGCCACTTGGGAGAGAATAAAAGTTGGGGATGCTGCAGAAACGTGTACACAACCCCCAGAAAAAGTAGTTCAGGTTCCTGGGAGGGTATCCCTATTAGTGACTCGGGGACACCTTCCCCATGTCCTTCTCTGATGGGCTAGTGACTCTGCTCCCCAATGGCCAACCTGCCAAGCCAGGCCTAGGGCTGCAATAGACAGAACTGGGGAATGAACAGGTAGACAAGGAGAGAAGCTGAACATGGTGGCTAAGCACTTTGCCTTCTCTCATGGCCAGCCAGTCTGGGCTAGCACTGACCTCCCCCACCCTACCCAGTGTTGGGGGGGGAGGGGAGGGATCAGCTGGGACTTTCTGCCTGAACCTAACTCCCCAGACCTCTACAGCTGGGACTCAGCTCACAAAAAGGCAAGATGTACCAAAGGCAGCAACAGCAGCAAGAGCCCTGCCCCTAGGCCTGGCCCAATCCCTACTTGCATGACCTGGGCAGCTCCCAGCCCTAGAGTGTGCCCAAGTTTCCATCCGGGGAGTCCTTATAAGCAATTTTGGGTGTGGGTAGTACTGTTAAATAGTGTCCATTGTAGTCTGTCTTCCGTGCCAGTGGTTTGTCAGGTAGGGTAGTATGCCCAGCGATACGGAATGTAATTTAATCTATTCTTATGGACTCATTAGAGAAATCCTAATTAGAGTTGTTGGTGTTGTAGCTATAGAACATGCTTTAGCCTTCCTGTATTAATTCCCTAGATCCTTGCCTTTTTTTCCCCCATTAAGCATCCCTGCCCCAGCCATCATCCATTTTCCCTTGGTCAGTAGGGGCCCTGCTCTACCAGCTGAAGCAAAGCATGTCCATTCTGCTGCCATTCTGAGCATCACACGCCAACATTCCCATTACTGGCTTCTGTTCTCACAAGCTGCTGAGGAGCCTCTAAGGTGGCCTCTGGAAGGAACAGTCAGACACTGAAGCTGATGCCCTCCTTTGACAGCTACAAATACATGCCCAAGTCCAGGCCTTGGGGGTTACCCCTTTACAGAGAGGAGGCACATGCCTTGTGCCTGGCCTAGCTGGGCAGTGTGAGTGCTTGATGAGGGTAGGAAGAAATAAGGAAATGAAAAAGGGAGGTGAGAGGTCCAGAGCTCTGCCTCTTTTCCACGTTTAAATAATAAACACAAATGCATTTGACACACGGACAAGGAAGGCCTCCTGCCCAGTCCTGTAAACAGTGCATGCACACACCAACTGACTGCACCTACCTGCCTCTCAGGTCGATAACTGTGGCCCTGGCTCAGCAGTGTCTCTTCCCCAGAGAAGCAAGCATTCACCATGAACTTTGTTTACACTAGAATGACGTTATGGGCTTAAGTCACCTCATGACCATCTCAAAGAATTCATCTCTACCTTGAAACTTCTGCCAACTCTTTCCCACAGCAGGTGGGCTGGTTGGTCACTGGCAAGCAACCAGGGGGTGCTCCCTCCCAGCCCACCCTCCTGTTACAGAGTTCATTAGAGGGACCACTCACTCCTTGCTGGAGCTCAGCAGCCTGGACTCTGTTGCATTTAACCCTTCAATTCTGTACTAGTTTTTAATATCAAATGGATACCAAATGTGGTTTGCCCATTTAAGTTTTGCAGATACCTCTATTTAAAGGCAGGCTGCTTCCCAAAGCTGCTGTTGTAAGTAAAACTATGTACATTGTAGTCTAGGGTGGACTGTGTATGGAACCGTCAGTTAAAAAAAAAAAGAAAAAAGTTTACAATTTTTTTGTATATATATATCTCTCTCTTCTGAAAGAACAATCCGTGATTGTGTATTTTCAGTGTCTGTGTCCCAACTGCAACTTATTTTCAATAAAGAGTGCAAATGAATTCATGTGGCCTGGAGATACCAGGAATGCATCTATGCATTTCCCACCCGCTTGGGAAGCAGCAAGATGAAGTAGCCAAAAGCCCTGGCCTGGGGTTCTAGCTGTGGCCCTGTCCCCAACTTGCAATGGCCTTTCTGTTCTCTGAACTCTCTGCAATATGAGGGGGTCCCCTGTTCTCCAGGTCTTTGGTCCTCTTGAGTACTTACTGATTCTAGGGAATACCAGCAGGCACTCTCTGCCTCGTTCCACAACCTTTACTCTGAGAGTAGGGTGATTTCTGAGGGGCCAAGCAAGAACCCCTACTTTTTTTAGTAAAAGGGGAGAGATAAGGTAGGGTACTGCAGTAATGTTTCTTTTTTCTTTAAAAAACAAACAAGCAAACCCTTACATTCTGTCTTAGAATCAATACTATGTACTGGTTCCAAGGCAGAAGAGCCAGGCATGGGGGGCGGGGGTGGGAGTGGGGTATGTGTGTATGTTAAATGATTTGCCCAAGATCACAAAGCCAGGAAATATCTAAGACCAGATTTGGACCCTGGACTTCCTATTTCCAGGCTTGGCTCTCTACCCATTGAGCCACCTACCTGCCTCCTGCAGTAATTTTTCAAGGGAAAAACACTAGCACAGGAAACCAAACTTCTAAAAAATGAAAGTGTCTTTTATCACTGAAAACTAGGCTAAGAAAAACTAGGATTGTCCCAGTTAATCTAGAAATGGAAGAATAGCCAAAGAAAATAGTATCCATTTCATGGCAATGTCTAAAACCAATCCAACATGGTCTCTTGAAAAACTTTGAAGCCAGGCTGGAGGACTGGCTCACAGGGCAGTCATCTTCCCCAACTATTTCCTGGACCCTCTTGTCTGTGAAAAATGAAGTCTCCTGAAAGTAATGGTCACTACTGGATACAATGAGCATTCCTTAGAAGACAGCCTAGCTCAGTACCAGGTTCTGTAGCCAACACCCTTATCTTTACACTGAAAGGCCGGAGCTAAGACCCCTTCTTCATAGCAATCTCAGACACGACCACTTTTATTAGCAAATGTATGTGGATTACTCATAGTCTGGACCCAAGAAAGATGAGTTCTCAAGCTCACCTATCCCTAAACAATAGGCCAAAGGCCTGGTAGAGAATGGGGCCTCAAATGTACTGCAAATGCTACTGCTCTATCTTAGTTTGGGGAGTCTTGAGTCCTGGCCCAGAAACATTAGAGAAGAATGGATCAGGAGCCATCTGACTTTGACAGGATAGACCCGGGTCTTCGCCAGCAAAGAACCTATGACCTGACTGACCTGGGGACAGCTGGGGAGAATAGCCCAGAGCCCAAGTTCTGACCAACCAGGCCTCTTCATTCTAGCACAGACTTTATGACCTAGGAACATCTATACTCTCCTAGTGAAAAGCAAAGACTAGGACCACCAGGCAACAATGTGCAGCAGTTTTTAATGTTCCAACTCAATCGCATCAATACATCCAATAATCAGAAAAGACAGCTGTTTTTAAATACAAATTAAAATAATTGTGACCACTGCTGGGAGACAGAGAGAAAAAAGAGACAGCTAGAGAGAGCTAGAGAGAAATCTAGAGAGAGGAAGAGTAACGCGCTTAGAACAGTATTCTACATGCTGTACTGCAAAATAAATGTATTTGAAGATAAACTGTCTTATTATAAAAGGTCAGAGATTTTTCGATCCCACATTCAGCTAATCCTGTTAAAGATTATCCCAATTCAAGTAGCACAATTTTATTTCTGCTTTCCATCCTGAATGTTCTTTAATCACAAAACTACCAATCGTTTACACACTGAACAGTCTCACTCCTTCAACATAAACCCCACTTCTTTCTCTTTATGGAAGCTCTTCCAATCTGTGTGACTGCAGGCGGTTCTGGGTCTGCCCCCAGTGTGGCAATGACACTGGCTTCAACTCCAGGGAAAGGCCCCCAGGCTACAAGAACTATCCCCCACCCCCACCCCCCACCCACCCCCAGTCACTTGATAAAAAGTAAAAGAATAAAGAGCAAGACCAACCCCCTTCTGGGAGGAAGGCAGTCTTTACTTGGCTCCGAAGAAACCCAACTGTATTCCTGAACGACGGCGGCAGCGGTGCGGGGTACTGAGTGGGGCAAGGTAAACCTGGCAGATGACCCCATCCTTTTCTCCCTCCCCTGCCCGACACGACCTGCTAACCACACCGGGTGGCCTGGACTACTTCTCCTGAGGCATTTGGTGCTCTGGCGTTTTGGTTTCTGCAAAAGGGAGGAGAGTGTGTGTGGGGGTGTGCATTGGCCCTGTGTGTGACTGTCCCCGGGACAGCCAGGCAGCCACGCCCCTGGCAGCTGTGTCCTAACAGACCTTACTTCAAAAAAGTGCAAATAGAAGGTGTGGAGACTGTTGCGCTGGTCTTGATGAAAGCTAACTGATAATTCTGCTGATGGCTTGCAAGGAAGGGAACTCTTCATCGTCAATGTGCAGGGCTCTGTGAGTGCCCAGGTCATCCTGGGTCAGCACTTGCTGGCAAATAGGGCAGATGCAGCAGTCCAATTCGGAAGGGGTGCTAGTTGGCCATGCATTCTTCTTGTTCTTTCTAGATTTGGGCCCCCCCTGCTTCTCCTGGACCCGGAAATCATTGTGTGCAGACAGAAGTTCCTGCTGCTTGGCTGTGTCAGGCAGGAGCACTAGAAGCTCACTGAAGATTTTTCTGAAGTTCTCCCCAAGGAGTTCCCGGCAGCTCTTATAATACTGTGCTGCAGAAATAAGACCCTACAGTCCAGAAAACAAAGAAACCAAGACAAAAATTTCATTTCTTTCTGAGATATCAGATCAACCTAATTCCCTACTTCTCTCTCCTTCCCTACCCCACGGTCTCACTTCCTACTCACCTGTCGGAATTGCCCTGAATGGCTTTTAAATTTGTTGAATCTGGACTCATCACTCTGAAGGAACTCCTTTATGGACTGAATGAGCTGGATGTTCCTTTGTTGGAAATTCTCAGGTATCAAATAAGTTCCTTGGCAGGGACCTTGCCTGATATAGAAAGGGAAGAGGGGGAGGGAAGGGAGAGGAGAGAGATGAGGGAAGGAGAAGAAAGAGGAAAACAAGAGATGGGGGAAGAAGAGTACACATTAGTCTCTGTCTATTACTTCTGGCCTCACCCTGGAAAAGTAAGTGAAAAGAATCATTTTTTTAAGAGCTGGAAGACCATCTCCTCCCTTTTAAGGTGGAGAAGATAAGAGAGGCGCAAAGAGATGCTAGGTGACTGATTCCCCAAGCTCTCAACCAGTGAGTTTGTGGCAAAGCTGGGACTAGAACCCAGGTCTCCTGATTCCCAGGCCAGGGCTCTTCCCAATCCATGCCGTGGCCCTGCTGCGGGGCCCCTGGCAGCCCCTGCTCCTCCCAAGGCAGCTCCATCTGTGTCCAACAAATCTATGTCACAGCCTTCCCACCCCACAGTGGTCTGGTGACAACTGAGGGCCTGTGTCCTCCTCTAATGGGAACAGCTGGTGAACATTTCACTGCTGAGCATGCGGGAGGGAGGGCCCGGGGAATACAGAAGAGTGACAGCACCTGAGAACACAGCTGCTGCAGCTACTTCTGGGGAATGCAGCACTTTGGGGCATTTCCTTCATCCGAAGTGCGGACCAAGGAGCCAGAAGTAGGAATGTACATCCAGGAGACCCCACACCAAGAATCACTGAGCAAAATGAAATCGGTCCTCTCCAGGAGAGCTTCCAGCGACAGGGCTGGGGACAGCAACATCCCAAACGGAAAAGTTTAGTGGAAGCTGCGCTCTAACACAGAGTACAAGTCTGTTACAAATGATAACGAGGGGGACGAGGCAGAACTCGTTTGGTAGTGGATGACTGACCACTCCCAACAGAGCTGCTGTGACTCCGCTTCCCCAGCCCCTAGGTGAGGGGCCAGCCCTGCCTGGATGACAAGAGACAACAATTCAGGGACATTCAGAGATGAGATACATTCCCCTGGGCAGTGGCCAGTGTGTAGGACACCTTGAGTGCCGCCGGCCAACTCCATTACAGTCAGTCCTGAGGTGACTCCATGGTCTCAGTTCCCTACCCACTTCCTCCCTCCCTTGAGGCTCTGGCGTGAACAGGATGGAGCACTCCAAACACCTGTGACTTACTCTTTTATGGAGGTGGTGATGGGTTCAGAGATGCTGTTGGGTGGGATGACGGTGAAGCCTGGAGGGGGCTTGCTAATGGGTGGCGACAGTCCAGGAGGTGGTGGGGGGCTCTTTAATAGCACCACAGAGTTAAAGCCTAGACAATAGAGAGGAGGAAGACAATAGGAAATATACCACACTGAGCACTGAGGGGTGGTGGGGAGGGGGGCCCCATCTGCCGTCCCCTTCCCCCACCCCCAGTTTGCTGCCACAAGAATAGGAAAAGCCAGATTTCTGGAAATGACATGTAATAAGGCAGGCAGAAAACAATCTTAGCCAGAAAAAGGTCCCATAGAAGCAAAATGATTTACTACAAAAAAAAGTCAACAAATGGCGCCACTATACAGTCACAACAGAGTCTCATGGATATTTCCAAAAAAACAGCTATAACCACTGGTTAAAGCTACACCTTCAGGCAACTGTGAGCCTGGGTGAGGTACCAGGGAGAAGGGGCTGTGCTCAGGGTGATCCTCTACCAAGTTTTGAGTTGCCAAGGGGTGTCAGACCTTTCTGGCTCCACAGGCCCGCTCCATCCCACCGAGACGTCACAAGAGCCTCTGATATAGGAGAAACAGGAGTCTCACTCTCAAAGAAATTCTGAGAACAGCCCCAGCCTCTTCAGGTACACAGAGCATTAATCCATTCCTCTGGATGTGAGACACCAGCATTTTCTTAAGCAAATACCAACTCGCTGTTCGGAGCTCTAATGTGCCCTAAGTACACAATATTTTTGTTACAGAGCCCACAACCTGTAGGCAATGGCTATGCCCACCTTCCCCACCAATTGTGACAGAGCTTCCTCCCTCTACAAATGAAAACAGCCACAGATTAACCTCAGAGAATGAACTCTCACTACCAAAGAGACTACACTGTCAAGTGACACCCTAGTGGGAGTCCATCTACTTCCACCCCACTATCTCTCTAACTTAGTGAACAGAGTATTTAAAAGCACAACGACCTTTTTTCACAACTCTTCCTTTTCCATCAAACTGCACTTCTTTGTAAAATCCCCATTACCCCCAACAATCATCTTATTACACACACCACCCCCACCAGAAAATCTCACTGATATGCCCAAAGTCCTGACCCCACATAAAGGGATCTAAAATTGAGTATGTGCACGAACGCTCATGAAGGTGGTGGGGGTAACTCATCTCCCTCCTCCCTCCTGGGTGCACAGCCCTTCCAATCATGCTGAACTAAAATGGAGTTTGGGCCCCACTGGGCTTCTGTAGCCCAGCAAAATGTACTCCAGTAACCCATCTATTACAAGCTAATGTGGCTAAAGAAGCACCAAGGCAGTTATAAAGTGGAAGTAAGCCGGCGTCAGCACAGAGGCTACAGGGAGGCATCCTATGATATGCCCAGAGGGGCCCCAGGACCAAAATTCTAAAGCTAGAAGAACCTCAGAAGTCACCTGGGCTATCCCTTTCCTCTTCTAGCTGAGGAAACTGAGCCTTTGAGAAGTGATTTCCTAGGTTACACTCTGCCAAGTAAGCAGAACTTGCCTGATATTTCTTAGCTGGGATGTAAAGGAATTCTCTATCTAGAAGGAATAAACCTGCCATTCTGTTGGGAACACACTTGGTAGGTCCCAACATTCCTGGGTTCAAACATGTCATTGAAAGGAAGCAGCTCTGCTGTTTAACTGAATATGACCTCAGGTCTTTAGGACTAATCAAGCACCCTGAAGCCTGAGGACTGGCCCATTCCTCCTCCTTCTCCCCCACCCTCTCCTGCCCAGGTGGGAACACTGCCTGACTGCTGTTACCTGGTGGAGGCTGCATTCGGGGAGGCCCCACGCTGCAGAGAGCTGGGAAGTCTTCCTGAGGTAAAGGGCACTGGTTAGTCACTGGTGGCTTTGTGAGCCCAGGAGGCTCCTTGGGGACACTGCCAACATGGGCTGTCTTTTCTGAATGTCCATTCACAATGGCTGTAGGCCTCTCTGACCCATTAGCTGTGGCTACAGAAGCCGTTCCATGCTCAGGGCTGGGAGCCTTTTCTCTCCAAGCTGACTTGGTGGTCACCTCTGGCTGGGGTGGGGGCGATGCTGAGCTTTGCTTCTCAGCTCCTGTCTTCTTCTTCTTGCTCACCTTTATAAAAGCCTGTGAGGAAGATGCAGCCAGTAAGGAGGAGACATCAAACATGGTGGGTGCGTTCCTGATTTCTTGGGTGGTCAGCCCAATGCTGTCATCCTCATCATCAGAGATCAGAGCTTTGTTGTTCTTTTTGCCTGCTTTGCCACTTCCTTTGGTGATCAAAGAGGGTTTCTTTGTGAGCTGGCTGGAACTGGCCTGGACAGGTGCCACTGGCCGGACAACACTCTTAGTGGAGCTATTGCTCCAGGCTGAAGAGATGCTGGACACAGCTTTGCTAGGCCTCATCTTTGACACTAGAGCTGGAAAGTCCTCTTCCTGGAAGGCTGAGGTCTTCTTGGCAGTGACTGTATAGGTAAGCGACATCCCCGAGGAGATGGTGGGGGCCGAGGAGGAGGAGAGGCTTGGGAAGTCTTCTTCTTTAAGTTTGACTGAAGCTGGGTGGAGGGAACTGGGGCAGAGCAAGAGACAAGATGTCACATGACCCACCCAGGCCTTCATCAGGGAGGAGGAAATCAGGAAAGAGTCTGAACTCAAGCTGCCTCAGAAGAGGGGAGGAGACCCACTAAAAATCCCTTTGTAGGAAAGGCAGGAAGCAGCAGAGGATGGGGTCAGAAGGGATCTCCCTGTTTATGCAAAGCTATACTCCCCAGATAGACCCTAGGCAGAGAGAAGAGATCTGGAAGGCAGCCTTGTTGTGGTCCTAAAGCAGAGATCCCTTGGATGGGACTTAGATGGAAAAGGGATGTATGACTACTCAGAAAAGCCCCAAGGGAGGACCAAAGAAGGAGTCATTGGCAGGCCAGAGCTCACGACTCCTTTAGAAACCCTGGAGGAAACCTAGACATTAAACAAGGGGTCCCAGAGCCCATGTTTGGGCCCCACCCCCCCCTCCCTGTCAGCTATAAGATCCCTGTCACCAGATGAGGCAAACCCTTATTAGAAACCAACCCATCCCTCTATGCCCACAGGATCTAAGCCAATGCTACTGACGCAGAGACACCAGACTCGAGCTGCCCCTGCATGACGGCCCCACATACCTCTGCACAGCTCCCCCTGCTGCCGAGCTAAACGAGACAAAGTCCTCTTGACTTGCGGGACCATTAGCAGTGGCCTCCTTGGGAGCTAGGATCAAGGACAATGACTTGTAACATGAACTGATGGTAATTGCTAAAAACCAGGAACTTCTCCTATGAAAATGTCTGGAGTTGTATACACTAGCCTTGGGACCTTACAGGAATATAGTTTTCTCCTCAAAGACTCTCATGCAACAGATGTCAGACTCTTCAGGAATCATGAATCAGAAAGGTTCATGAAGAACTTATTCTGAATTTTTCTTTCAATGAGGAAAGTTAAACATATACTCTAACTTGATATTTCCCAATGCGTTGGTCTTAAAGAAAGGATGGCCATATGTGACTATGTGACTTAATACCACTTCCTCGAAGGAATGCAATCCTTTAGCTGAGACTTTTTAAAAAGCCTAAAATTTCAGCTTCACATAATAGATTTCCCATCCTCGATCAAACAACTTGATTGCAATTCATTCAAAATCCATTTTCTGCTAGAGAGCAGAAAAACTGTCCCTGCCTGTGGAAAAAGTTCCCAACCAAGGGACAATGCTGTGAGTTCTCCTCTTTATGCTGAGAATCCCGGACAAATGGGTGTGGTGCAGGGCCTGCCTGCTGGCCACCACTGATCACCTGGGGCCTCAGCAGAAGGCCTGGGGGCTCTCTTTGAGCCCCGAGTCTCTTCGAAGTCCTTGCCCTCTTCCTTCTTCACTCTGCTTCCATCCTCTTTATCCTCAACCCACTTCTTCTCTTCTTGCCTACGTGCAGCAACTGATGCCCTCACTGCAGCTGCTACATCTCTGTCTTCTTCTTCCCTGAAGTGCAGGAGAAGGAAAAG
The DNA here is from genome assembly GCF_027887165.1 of Monodelphis domestica. NCBI lineage: Eukaryota > Metazoa > Chordata > Mammalia > Didelphimorphia > Didelphidae > Monodelphis > Monodelphis domestica. The sequence goes on along the minus strand of NC_077233.1, from coordinate 137,745,464 downwards.
GAGATTCCTTTAGGGTCAGAAAAAGAACCTAAAGATGCTATGAAACATGTCCCATGCTCTCCAGACAAGGCCTGACCTGTGGCACCACCTGCTGGAAAAGCCTGGGAACTGAGATTCTAACCACTTCTCAGGTGCTTCCAACCCCATCCCCACCCATACCCTTCTTGGACAACTGGAGAGAATGTGGCTTGGGTTGTAGCCATACTTGAAATTCAAGGCCAGACTTCCCTGCAGGTATGGTCCAATTTATCACTCATTCTCTCTCTCTGCCTTACTCTATCCTTTTAAGTCAATGATTCCCCAAGTTGCCCCTTCTGTGTTTCTGCCACTGTTACCAGTCATTGCCCAGATTCCTCTTAGCTCACTCCAAAATAAAGATGGAGTTTTTCCTCAAAAAACCACCAGCTCTAAAGCCAAGGACCCTATGAAAATACAACAAATATACAGAGCCCAGCAACTGCCAAGTCACCAAGGACGGAGCCCTTATCCTGAGATATCTCTTATCCTTAGCCTGAGTTTGGCCTAAATGGTCTGCACGAACTTCTCGGTCAGCCTCTCTCCTAGACAACACAGGACATAGCTGTCATGTGGCCCCACGACCAGCCCATTCTCTCCCTAGATGTGCCAACTCTCAACAACAAGCACTTCTGTCTTTTCAAAGCTGAGGACTTCTCTGCCCCACCCTCAATTTCCAGGGTCTTGGTGCTTTTATCACCATGAATAACACATGTGCATGGGTTTATTATCCACACTTCACTGAATTCTCCCTCACCTCCCCAAACAAAGAGGTCTTTAGTAGAAAACCCTCTATTTTGCAATACTGTCTACAAGTTAACAATCAGACCCATAAACATTTCTCAGTTCCTTTAAAGAACTGGTCCTGGAAAAGAACTGATGGTTAACAAAAAGAGATTTCTATTCCCACAGATCTGAGCATATCTACTGAATAGTAAAAAAGCCAATACACTTTGGAGAAAACTTTAGGGTTAAGTTGTGAGTGGTGTTATCCTTTTTCTTTTTCTTTTTAAAAACCCTTACCTTCCTTCTTGGAATCAATACTGTGTATTGGTTCCAAGGCAGAAGAGCAGTAAGGGCTAGGCAATGGGGGGGTTAAGTGACTTGCCCAGGGTCACACAGCTAGAAAGTGTCTGAGGCCAGATTTGAACCTAGGACCTCCTGTCTCGGCCTAGTTCTCAATCTACTAAGCTACCCAGCTGCTCCCCATTCTTTTTGCCTACAGTGCTTCTCTAGGATATTAGGAAAAGAGAAAGCAGTCATCTGGATTCTCTTTTTAAGAATTACAGATAAAAGGAGTTTTCAAATCATCTCACCCCAGGTGCTAGAAACCACTGGTGGGCATCAACACCAACAGCAACATGCCCCCAAAATGAAGCAATGGGCAAAGAAAAACTCAAGAGGCAATTTGGTTCAGTAGAACAGGCAATGGCTTGGTAGTCAAGAGAAACTGGGTTCAAATCCTGACTGATGCCTACTAGCTAGCTAAGTAACCTTGGGCAAGTCACAACCTCATCTGTAAAATAAGGGGAATAGAATAGATAAGATCCCCTCTAGCTCTACAGCTAAGATCCTGTGGCCTGACTTCAAACCTTCTTCTGTCTCTTACTGCCTGTGTGACAATGGAAGTCATTAATCACTCTGGGTCAGTTTTCCTGGATGAAAATGAGGGGGTTGGACTAGGTGAGGTCCCGTCCCACTCAAAACCTATGATCAGAAGGAGACTGTTGTCAAAAAGCAAAGGTTCTGTAAACAGTATTCTTGCTTGTTTTTCTTTAATAAAAGAAATTGTTCAATTTGGGAGAAGAGAAGACATATTTCTAAAAAATTAGTGATATAAAAACAAAAATATTTTTAAAATTTAGTATTTTTTTTTAAAAGGCAGAGGCTCTGCTGGAGACAAAAACACATCAATTGGGGATTTACTAATTGCTGTGAATACATTCACAAAATTATCATGGGTTCTGATCCCAGCCTGGATGTTAACTTGCTATTTGAACATGGGCCAAGTCATCTCACCTCTGAGTGTTTCTGTTTTCTCATCTATAACAAGAAGGGCTAGCTCAGGTCTTTACATTCCCTCCAAGTCTAAAATTCTCTCAGTCTGGAAAACTTGGGGACAAAGTGGCATTTTGGAGTCAGGACCCCTCAGCCAGTCCCCACCTCCTGCAGCCCCCAACAAAACACCCCTTGGGCTGCCAAGAGAGGAACTTCAACAGCAAGCAAAAGCCTCCCACCTCTTATACCTCCAGCTTCCTCGGCGATTCTGCTGCTGAGCTCCACGGCCCCCTGGCCTGCTGGCCCGGCTCTGTCTGTTGTGCCTGTCCACTTCTTCATAGTCCTCCCCACCTACAACACCTGAAACAAGGCAGAGGGGCTATTGCTCCATCTCTCCACCCTGGCCAAGACTGTTCCCCTCAACCCCACAGAGCCCAGCAAGCTTTGAAGGGTGGGCCTGTTTGCTAGGTTTTCTCTCTGCCTATTCCCTTAGATACTGTGGGACAGCTCCAGAAGAGGAAGGAGTTGAAACCCACCATATCTGCAAACAGAGAATAGGAACATTTGGAATCACTGTTTTAGTTTGGGAATATTCTCTCCTGTAGTGGGGTTGCAAAAAGCCTTAAGAGACAGATAATTAAACTATTTCATCCAGTTCAATTTAAAGGTTTATGAAGTTAGTAAATTATAGTAAATCTATTTTCTTATGAACACAATGTGGAAACTGAAGTCTTAAGTCACTTTATCATGCTAGAAAAATGCAGAACCAAAGCCTAAACAATGGAGCAGCTCTGATTCCATAAGTCATGACCCTCAGAGGGTGGCAAGCTCTAGGACCCTTCCAAGGACAAATACCCAGGCACACTCACCCTCACTCCTTCGTGTGTGCCTTGGGACATAGCTAAACTGCAGGTCGATTTGCCGGTTCTGCCTGGCCTCTGCTCGGCTCTTGCTGTGGCAAGAAGTCTTATGTGCCTTGTAGTCAATTTCTGTACGGAATGCGTGAGTGAACTGCTCAGTGTTGCACCTTCCCTCTTCACAGAGAAAGTGTTTCTCACGGAAATGTTCACGAAGGTATTCATAGTCACTGGAGAAAAATTGAAAATGGGAACAAAAATTGATCAATACCCAATAGCACAGCATAGCACCAATTAAGACAAAATAACAGACTTCAAGCAGCACTACAGGAACTTTTCCTATGAATCCCAAGAAGGGAGTTCTACTCAACTTACTACAAATCAACTAGGTGCATCAGTATCCAAACACACTGCATCGAAAGTAATAATAATGAGGAGCATTAGTCCCTAACCATCAAGAAGACCCTGAACATTCCTAAAATAGACTGTATGGGACTAGTTGGATCTCCTCATCTTCAATGCAAAAGTAATACTGAACATCTAAATAGTGCTTTCCCCGCCAACAACCATAGAACTGTTTTGCAAGCACAAGATTATCATATCTCACAATGAGACTTTCACAGGAGCAATGCTAAACTCATATCCATATGTACCCTTTTTCAGGAGGAAGAAGCCTTTCCCCTTTCCCAATCCTCAAGGCTCTCATGCTAGAGCCAGGCCAACTACATGAATTCATGGATCTATTTTTAATTCTTTTTAGTCCTGCCTGTTCACAAATCTGACTAGAAGGAGATTTGGGTTGTTTTTGTTTGTTTTGTTTTTAAACACACTAGGAAAAAAAAGGGAGAATGACAGAAAGTAATTGTTCTCTGAGCTCAGTTACAAAAACCAGCTTCAGCCCTAAAACATTTCATATTCCTAACAGAAACAAACATCAAAGGATTCTGCCTTATGACTGAAGTGGAATCAGTCAGGGATTAGTTGGTTCAGCTTCTCAAATCCCTAGACAGAAACTTTAAGAAACACTAAAGTCATTCACCTGCTAAGCACACACTTTAGATATCAAACCCTAACTTTTTTACTAAGCAGGAAAAAGAATGCAAGTAATATCAATTCTTCATTATTAATCTTTAGTTTACAGCCCTTACACATCTAGTTTATATTCATGTTTTTCCCCTCCAATCCTGTGTGTGCTATCAGTCCCTGCTGGGGCTTAATGCTTTTTCACTAACCTGTAATACTCCTGAGCGCCATCAGAATCACAGAAATGGCAGAAATAGTGGTCTCTCCTCAGGTGTTTCAGAAGTTCATCATTGTCTAAATAACGCTCATCACAAAATTTACACAGAGGATGTCCCCGGTGGGATGTGTCATCTGGGTCCCCATGAATCCGATGTCTGGCAAGGTCCTTGCGAGAATACCATTTGCGCTCATAGGTGAAGATCTTGGGAAAGAAGAGTTAAGCTATTAAGGACAGAAGGAAGGACAGGAAATGTTTTGTAGAATTACCTCCTAGAAGGAGTCAATGGGGAACTCACTTTCATCACTGATTCCTCAAGCTCTCAAAAACACTTTTGAAGACTCTCCCCTCTAAACTCTGATCACCATAGAATTCAGAAAGAAGATTCATGGCTGAATATTAGCTATAATTTTCTTCAAGTACCCTAGAAATCTCCACTCTACATGCAAAATGAAGCTGACCAGCCTAGCACTCTTATTGTCTGATGTGGCACCTAAAAGGGTCCAGGCCTTGGGGACATTCACCAACATACTAAAGAACTTCTTACCTGAATTGGCCGTCCTTCAATCAAGATTCTCTATCAAGGATTTACCAGAGAACCAACTCCCCCCAAGTAAACGACCACACATTAAATTCAAAATAATAAATTGTGAAATAAGGTCGATTTTATAAACTACATCAAGGAAGCAAGTGCTCATTTCAGAGAGGGATTCAGGATGAAAACTATACATTTGAAAACCCTGAAGCCATCAACATAGTGTATGACTCCCATTCCTATTTTCCAAATTCATGTTAAGTGAGCCAGGTTTAATTAGGACTCTGAGAAAGCAGTCCAAGTGAGACCTAGTACAGTCAACACTATAAGAGAAAAGAGCTATGTAATAGAAAAGGACTGTCAAGGAGGCAAGGAGTTATTCTGTGCCTAGAAGATGGTCTGTGTTTACAGTGATTTATCACAAATAAGAATAACCTAGCAGAAGTGGTAGAGAAATGGCTTTCTTTGATCCAAGTTGGTCTATATAATTGGGAACAGTCAGAGAGAAGTCTGAAGGTTATTACAATATTTCAGGTAAGAAGTTAAAAAGTAAGGATGGTGGTTATATGAGTGGAAAGAAAAAAAAAATGGATACAAGAATGCTATGAAGACAAAACTGAAAAGACTTGGTAAATGTCTCAGTATGGTGGAAGGACAGTCAGGAAGACTCTAGGACAGTGATGGCAAACCTATGGCTCTCGTGCCCAAAATGACATTCAGCACTCTCTGTGGGCATGAAATCCACCCCCCAACCCCTTCTATGCATCCAGAGTTCATTACTAGAAAGGCAGAGGGACTTGGGCAGAGCTGCTCTCCTCCCCCTCTCCACATGATATTTTTTCACATCCCCCACCCCTCTGCCCAGCAGCCCAATGGGAGTACTTTTTCCATCCCCTGTGTGGGGTGGTGGGGCAGGGCACCACGCAGGGTCTCTGGGAAGCAGGGCACAGCACACAGTCTCTAAAAGGTTTGTCATCATTGCCCTAGGATGACTAAAGATATGAACCTGGGTGACTAGGAGAATGAAGGTATCTTCAACGTGGAAGCTGCTCAGGCTGATGTGAGATGCCAATGGTACAACCAGGTGAAGATATGCAGAATACAGTATGAGATAGCAGGGGCAGAATTCAAAGAAGATACAAAAGCTCAATATATAGATCTAGAGGGTTTTTGTTGTTGTTGTTGTTTTGTGGCCCACCTTCCACTTCCCCTCTTTTGTAGAGGATCAATTCATGAAAGAGGCAAGGATGCACAGTGAGGGTTGTTGTGGCCCAAGATGTGAGATCCTGCCACCTCTTCCAATCATAAGCATTCATCTTCCTAAGGCCAAAGTAATCTATTTCTAGATCTACACTCACTCAGAACCCTGAGTGCTGGCCACTTCTCCAGGTCCACACAATCCTTCTTTCCATAGATGGGGCACAGTTCTAGAAGCAAAGCTTGGCTCCAAGAAGGTGTTCTTCTAAAAGAACACTTTCCCTTCTAAAGCAATGCATCATGAAACCAGGATAAGCATCTCTGCTATAAGATAGTATTTCAATGGCATCCCTCTGTTTCTGTTTTAGAGGAAATTCCAGTCTCCCATTCCCTACTGTCCCATCCCTTTCCCTTCTTCCAGTCTCATACTCTCCCCAGAAGCTCTCTGTACTTTTGAAGAAATTATTAGTCCTTTCATAATATCTGTCTTGATGGTGCATGTCCAATACCATCTGGTCTTGCCTTCCTTCTCTACACACAAGGGACTTCCTACTATGTTCTCCTCAACACAAAAAAGTACTGATGCACTTTTAGGAGAATACAGATTTTAGTTCATGGAATATTAATAAAATTCATCTTTCTTTTCTCCTGTATTTTTTTGGGGGGGGGTGGAAGAGAAACTATGCATCCACCACGTATTGTGTACTTTGAAAAATCAGCTTTAGTACTACCATGCTTTATTTAATACCGACTTCACCCCAGTGAATGTTTAAAAAATAAAGTTACATTCTCAACTTGAATCAATTATTTCCTTTAAAATGTTTTATTAATAGGCATACTATCTGAATAATCCTTAAAGGACATACTTCAACTCAAACTTGGGCTACATGAAATTCCATACCCGACCCTACAATCTACTGTAGCACTGATTGATTCTCAGTAACATGATACCTCCTACTCTTTTTAACTGAGCTAATTTAAAACACATTTGCTAAGTACTCACACAGCAAGGTCAGGGCTATTACTATTAAAAAATAGGCAAATGTGAGATATGTTTACACCAAGCACAAAACAAACTATTTACTTTGCTACATGTAATTATAAAAGAAAAGTAATTTAAGGTTATACTAAATGCCTAAGATGGAAAGCTTAGTGAAATATCACTTCTACAGTTGCCTAATATATGCCTACAAGAGGCATATGTCTTAATAAAATGCATATTGAGTTCTATGCCAAGGAAACGAATTATAATTCAAAAAATAAAAATAAAAAATCTTTACCTTCTGTCTTAGATACTGAATATTGGTTTCAAGGCTAGGCAATGGAGTTAAGTAACTTGCCCAAAAAAGTGTCTGAGACCACATTTGAACTCAGGACCTCCCATCTCTAAGACTGGTGGCTCTCTATACTACCTGAGATACCTACCCTTATTCTACATTAAAGATGAAATTTTCTTATACTGAAATTTAAAATATATATTATAGAATAAAATTTATACATTTATAAACTAATGGAAGTTAAATCAAATCAGTCAAATTTATATTCTACCAATTAGTTATGTTGATGAACAGGACCACTAGACTATGATTTCCAGTAATTATAGAGTCTGGAAGTATAGGGTACAAAATTTTATTTATCTCCAACAATTGTTTACATATAAATCTTATGGGTCAGATTGGATGTCATATATGTTCTTCTTCTTTGCCTAAGCCAATATAATAAAAATGACATTTCTACCTAAATTAACTTAATTCAATGTCATACCAATAAAACTACCAAATAATTATTTAATGTTACTAGAAAAAGTAAAAAACAAAAACTCATCTGGAAGAATAGAAAGGTCAATAATATCAAGGGTATCAACAAAAATATGTAAAGGAAGGTAGCCTAGCAGATTTCAAACTATATTACATAAAGTAATAATCATCAAAACAATCTAGTACTGGTTAAGAAATAAAATAGTGGTTGTGGCATATGATTGTAATGGAATACTACTGTGCTATAAGAAATGCAGAACAGGATGATTTTAGAAAAACCTGTAAAGACATGAAGATGCAAAGTGAAGTGAGCAGAACCAGGAGAACATATGTACACAGTAACAGTAATATTGTTTGATAAACATCTGTGAATGACTTAGCTATTATCAGCAATACAGTGATCCAAAACAATTCCAAAGAACTCAGGATGAAAGTACTACTAACCACACCAGAGAAAGAACTAATAAGAGTCTGAATGCAGATCAAAACAGGACTTTTTTTACTTTATTTTCTTCTTCTTGTGATATTGCCTTCTTCTACAACATAACAAATACGGAAATATGTGTTGCACGATAGCCTATGTCAAATTGTTTATTGTCTAGGGAAGGGAAAGGGAGGGAGGACAATTTGGAACATGAAAATATGTGAAAACAAATGTTAAAAATTGATTCTACATGTAATTGGTAGGAAAATATTATGTTAAAATAGATTTTGATCAGTAGAATACATTAGGTATAAATGCAAAGATATAAATGACCACAGTAATCTACTGTTTGATAACCTCAAAGATCCAAACTTTTGGAGCAAGAATTGACTTTTGACTAACATTTCTGGGAAAACTGGAGAACAGTCTGGCAGAAACTAGACATAGACCAATATCTCGCACTGTAAAACAAAGTAAGGTCAAAATGGTAAATGATTTAGACATAAAAGATAAGTAAATTAAGGGACCATGGAAAATTTGTCCATCAGATCTTTTGAAAAGGGAAGAATTTATGGCTAAATCTGAATAAAGATCACAAGAACAATGGATAATTTTGATTATATGAAATAAAAAAGGTTCTGCACAACTTTTTTGCATTGTATATCAAAATGAAAAGGAAAGCAGAAAACTGGGGAAAAATTTTTTTACATCAAGTTTCTCCAATAAACACCTCATTTCTCAAATACACTAGGGAACTAAGCTAAAAAATAAGAGCCATTCCCCAATTGATAAATGGTCAAAGACTATTATGAACAGGGAGCTTTCAGAAGAAGTCAAATCAATTGTCACATGAAAAAAATTGATTATTGATTAGAGAAATACAAAACAACTCTGAGATAATACTGCATACCTATTAGATTGACTAACATGACAGTGTTGGAGTAACTACTTCATACCCCCAAATGATGGGCACCTATGTTGTCTCTAGGTCTTGCCTAGCATAAAAAAGTGACTATTACAATTCTTGTACATAGACTTTTCTTTACATCTTTGATATCCTTGAAGGATGTGCCTATAAATTAGTGTTGGGAATACCAAAAGAGACAGTTTCTGCTCTAGAGGAACTCATAATCTAATGATAGAGATAACAAACAAGCAGATATATACAAACAATATATAGCAGAAAAATAGGAAATAATCTAGAAAAGGTACTACTAGAACAAGAGGAGTTGAGAGAGGCTTCCTGTAAAAGACAAAATTTTAGTGGAGACTTAGAGGAATCCTAACAATAAGATCTCTGCTCCATGGGTATGATGATTCAAGTCATTTAATACAAAATGCTTTTGTCTACCTAATGCCAAGTTGCATTCCAGAACCGTTAGACTAATTCACAGCTTCACCAACAGTGCCTCACGGTGTAGCTATCTTCTGATATCTCCTCAAACAAGTGAGGTAGGATGACATGGTAGGCACAGTATTTTACTTGGAATTAAGATAACCTTTATTCAAATCCTACCTCAGACACTCATAATAGCTGTGGGATCCTGGGAAAATATGCTTAAGCTCTCTCTCCTTGATTTCTTTATTTTGCAAAACAAAGGGGTTAAATTTAATGGCCTATAAAGGAACACCTCTCAAGTTATGGTCTTTTTAGTGACCACTTAAATTTTGTCACCTTTGTCAATTTGCTGGATATAAAGTTAAGCCTTAAAAATTCTGAATTTCTTCTAATATTAGTGATCTGGAGAAATCTTCTGACTAGTTATTAATAGTCTACCATCCTTCTGAGATGCATCAACATTGCTCTTAAAAATATTTTTCTAATTTCATTTAATCTTCTGACTAGTTATTAATAGTCTATCATCCTTCTGAGATCATCAACATTGCTCTTAAAATATTTTTCTAATTTCATTTAATCAAAATTGGAGATTTTATCTTTTGTAATCACTAAAAGTTCTAAGAGGCAGAGATGAGAGGGAACAAAAGATAAAAAGGCAGACAATGTAATGTGGAATGTCTTGTAGCAAAAATAGGGAAGCCAACCCCAAAAAAGAAGTAACACCTAAGAAAACTGGGGTCACATTGTCAAGCACTTTTACATGCCGAACAAGCAAATTTAGAACTGCTCCTAGAAATAACAAATAGATACCAAAGTTTACTGAGTAGGGAGGAGGTGACATGGTTTAGACTTACATCTTGGGAAAATCACTAGCAGCTATATGGAAGATGGATTAGAAGAAGGAGATACCTGATCCAGGGAGACCAACTGGGAGCCTACTGCAAGAAAGCAGGCAAAAGGAAGTGGGGACCTACATAAGAGTAGTGGCTATGTAAGGTGAAAGGTAGGAATGGACACAGACTTTATTAAGGTAAATGTCAGTAAGATGGAAAATCTTGGCTATGTACAGTAAAGAGTGTGAGGAGTCATAGGGAACACTGAGGATAGAAAACAAGGAAAATGGAAAGATATCCTCAACATAAATAGAGATGTTTAGAAAGAGGAGTGGGCCTGGGGAGAGAGAGAAGCAGCTCTGTTGTGACATGAGGAGTCTGAGATGCTGACAAGACATCCAGTTCAAAATATTCAATGGGCAGCTAGTGAAGCAGGGCCTGGAGCTCAGGAGAGACTGGGGCAGGGCATTTGAACATGAGCATCCTCTGTATAGAGATGATAGCTGAATTAATAGGAGGCTTATGAAATCACTGAGAGTGTAATGAGAGAAGAGAAAAGGACCTGGGATGGAACTTTGGGCTCTGCCCATAGTTATCAAGCAGGAGGAGATGGATGATGTGTTAACAAAGAAGACTGAGAGGGAGTACTAAAGAGAACAGAAAGAGAACTAAGAGATAACAGACCCTAAGACTCAAGAGATGTTCCACAGTGTTGAATGATGCAAAAAGCTCAAGAAGAATGAGGCCTGGTAAAAGGCCATCAGATTTCATTCTTAACTTTACATCATTTTCCAGCAAGTCAATTCTGGCTTTCAGTGCCTATGCTTCTGTTTCCAGATGGCCTATTTTGCTTTGGCTATTTTTCTTCATCCTGTCTTATGTGATTTTTAAATTCTTTTTTGAGCTCCTCCAGGGCTTGCATCCAGTTCCTGGGTCTCATCCTCTTCCATTGGTCTCTGTCTCCATGGTTACCCCCACAGAAACTTTCAATTGTAGCTTCTTTTTTTTGTTTACTCATTTTGTTTACTTTTAAAATTCATTTTTCCAGCCTTACACCCCACAGCTAATTTACTGAACCAGAGTGTTTAAGCTCCTATGCCCTAAGGCCAAATCTTTTCTTTTCTTAATCTTCTGTTAATATACTGGATTCAGCTGGTTAAGCTAACTTGTTAACTAGCCTGCCCTGAGGTAAATCACTTCACTGTATCCAGAGGGCCCAGGATGTCCAGCCAGGTGGCCCCTTCAGAATTCTCCCTGCCAGTCATTGTGGGAGCCCTGGACCTCAAGTGGTGGGTCAGAGGCTGCTGCTATAGTCTCTGCCTGGGGCTCACACAGCCAGCCCCACAAACCTCAGGGTGTTTAGCCAGCCAGTCTTTTCCTTATCCTATGAAAATGGACTCTCTTGTGCATACCTTTCAAGTTGTTTTCACCAGGAGAGTCCCATGACTTCTTGTTGGGTTAGAGTTTCTGTTTTCTTTAACTCCCGTTATAAATATTGTTTTGGAAGAATTGTCAGGAGAGAATTTGAGCTTTGGTGTTCCTAAGCTCAACTATCCCATTCTTTAACATTAGAAAAGACAGTTTAAATTGACTGATGAGGTCAGAAGCCAGAGAGCAAAGTATTGATAAGTATGAGATGAGGAAAAGAATTGGAGGTAAGGAGTGTAGGCAGCTTTTCCAGGAGTTTGACTATGAAAGGGACTGGAGTTATAAGACTTTAAAAGCTAGAAGGAGTAGTAGGGTCAAGTGAGGGGATTTTTTTCTCCATCTTTTAAAAAAATTCTTCATTTTAAAAAAAATCAAATGACTTGAAAGATATTGGAAAAATGAAGCTGAGCAAAGGAGAGAGGCTGATGACAATATAAGAGGAGGAAGAAACATTGAAGATAGTTGTTCAAGAGGCAAGAATGATTGTGGGGCAAAGAGGGGAGGGGATGAAGGAAACAAATAGGTTTGGCTTGGTAAGAAGAAGGGCTGTCACTTCATCAGAGATAGAAGAAAAGAAGATGATGTCCAAATAATGTCTATTTTGAGATGTAGAAGAGAGAAAAGTGAGTTCAGGGAAAATGGTCTCTATTTTCCCAGCCAAGTAGAAAGTGAGGTCCTCTGCAGGGGATGTGGGGGAGGGGTAGAAGTGATGTGGAAGTCCTGACCAAAACAAAAACAATAGAATAACCTTGCTGTATTTAGGACATGGTTGAGACCATGTCTTTATCTTTGAAACCTCACATTGTACTCAATACAGGATGTATTTAATACATATTTACTGAACTGGATCCTGCAGTTCCATATACCCTCTCCTCTCATTACAATCACATGATCTCTTGGAGAAAAAGCAAACCTGGGAGGACTCACTTGAATTTTTAAATTTTTATTATTACGATGTCTAAGTTTAGGGATAGCTAGGTAGTGCACTAAAGTGCCAGGCCTGGAATTGGGGGGAACTTGGGTTCAAATCTGACCTCAGACACTTCCTAGTTGTGACCTTGGGCAAAACTTTTAAATCCCCACTGCCTGCCTAGCCATTGCCACATTTTTTTTAAACTCTTACCTTCTATCTTAGAATCAATACTGTGTATTGGTTCCAAGGCAAAAGAGTGGTATGGGCTAGGCAATAGGGTTTAAGTGTCTTGCCCAGAGTCACACAGCTAGGAAGTATCTGAGGCCAAATTTGAACCCAGAACTTCCTGGCTCTCTCTAGGCCTGGTTCTCAATCCACTGAGCCACCCAGCTACCCCCCCATTGCCACACTTCTGTTCTAGAAGATAGAAGGTAAGGGTTTAAAAAAAAAAAGATGACCAAGTTTAAAAGAGAAAATCTCAAAATACAGTTCTTCTAGACAAACCAACACTCTTTTAGATAAGTTTAGGGTAAGCAGATACTCCACTTTCTGCTACAGGCACTTCCCAGAAATCAGTCATCTGAGGGAAGCTAGGTTCAATCATACCACCTTTTTGCACATAGAATAACTGATTCCCTCCTGGCCCCATCCCCACTCACCTTGAGGTGTTTCACACACAGCTTACAGCAGAAGAGTTCATGTTGCTTCCTCATGTGCTGCTCTAAGTCAACAAAGAGACTGAAAGGTCGCTGTTCTGGACACAAGGGACACTCATGTTGGAGCAACTTCCTAAAAGGAGAACCAACACTTGTGTCAATACTTAATAGTTTTATTGACACTAAATAAGAAATTAAGGGAGGGGAGAAGGGATAAGAGAAAGTTGCTTTATGAGGGTACTAACAATGTCATAACAATCTTAGATTAAAGTCAACGGAGCTAGAAGAGACCTTAAAGACCTACTAGCCTAATCCTCTCATTTTAGAAATGGGGAAATCCTAAAGGTGATGACCAAATTATGTCTGCACAGATAGTCCCCACTGTTTTCCAGATAAAGGGACAACCAGAAGAGAGCTTAGTGAATAGCCCTTTATTATATGAGGATGTGATCTGCATTTTGGTTAAGAGAGGATAACATTTTTTTTCATCCATTCATCTATTTAATACTTTTTAATTTTATTTTAAAAATATGTTTCCATGTTTACATAATTCACTTTCTTTCCCTCCCTCTTCTCTCCCCACTCCAAGATCCAATAAGCACTTCCATGTGTTATACAAATGAGATAACATATTTTTAAAAACCCACAAATTGCGTTACTTAGTATAGTTAAGATAGCTTAGAGTCAGGAGGCCTGGGTTCTAGTCCCAACTCTGCCACAAACTGTCTCTTTGGGTAAGATGCATACCCTCTCTTTGGACAGTGTTACACAGGTTCTCTATCTCACAGGATTATAAGTAGTATTAAGTGAAAGTAAATATGCATATGATTTGAAAATTATGAAATGCCACAGAACATGAGAGATTATAATATTGCTATCATTGTTTTTCAGACTTTAGAAATTCTTGGAATTTTCATCTCACCTGTATAAAGCATAAACCTTCCCATCAGCAAAATAGATGTCATACTTCTTCTCATATTGCAATTGGTGAACTGGAATTGCTGCAAATGCTGGAAGCTTCTTTCCAAAGACCACCTAAAAACCATGTATCAGCATGATTACAAAACAACAACTTGTATGTATGCTACACAGCAAGTTCTGGAACAGATTGCTCTATGAAATGTGAGTTTTAATCCTAAATCAGAGAGAGTGAGATTTAGTCCTAACATAAAAACCTCCTTAACTAGAGTGATTCAGGTAGCACAGTAATTCCCACAACAGTGGGGAAGAAGATTCAGTTGTCTTGCCAAAGGAACTTCCTCCTGGAATTAAAAAAAAAAGTGACAATACCACTCCTATTTCCTTCTTTCTCTTCCTAGCTGAATGGCTCACTAATACCTCAAGCCTTCCTATTACAGCACTACTTAGCACCTTGTAATTCCCAATCAAAAGCTAAAGAGGCACTAAAATGTGACCAATCATAAAACAGGTTTTGATCTGGTATTAGTTTGTTCCCTACTCCCCCTAAGCTTGTAATACATTTGATCCACCCGTATATTTCTTTCTTGTCCCACTTGTAACCTGACCTGCATTAGAGACAGCAGAGGTCAGAGCACATTGTAACCCATCCACTTGAAAATTGAAATTTAAATATGAACTGAAATCATACTGAGTTAATCAGCCCCTAACCTGCCAATTTGCCATAGATCTACTGAAATAAGGAATTATTTTTTTTTAAGTGGGGGAAAAGCAGTTCAGGAAAATTGATTAATCCAACACAACAAAGTTTGACAGTATAGAATATCCACGGTCCCTTACCTCTGCAAAGAAGGGAGGGAGGCATATTCAAAAACTGTTTTCAAAGAATGCTGTTTCTCCATGTTTTTGTCCCTTTGTTTTTCCTGTTTATACTTATTTCTACATCTTGAGATTCTGGTGGGCCAGAACCAAGTCATTCTAAATAACTCTTGTATGTAGTACCTAGCATTGTGCCTACAGCAGTGAAAACTCAATAAATAGGAGATAATTCAATCCAATTTGACAAATATTTATTATTTAGTACTTCTTATATGCAGAGCCCTGTGATCAGTGTTTGGTACAGAGACAAATAAGGCATCATCTCATTGAACCTAAAATCTAGTATGGAAGAAAAAACAAACACAAATAACTAGTAACACTGACAGAACTTGATATGGGATTAGAGAAGGTTAAGTATATAAGGGAAAGGGAAGAAAAGATCTATCAAAGGATAAAAAAAAATCAGTCAATCAACTATTGCTTCTCTCTCCCTCTAAACCTACAGCTAGGAATTGTCTGAGGCGAGATTTGAACCCAGGATGTCCCATCTCTAGCTCTGGCTCTCTATTCACTGAGATATCTAGAGGCCCTTCTTATCTCTTCTACCAGCGTGGAAAAACTCTACCTCCATTAGTTTTGGGGAGAGGGTAGATTTTGTTGGAAAGCCAATGAGTTATACTACAGTGGTAGCTCTAGGGCAGTGATGGTGAACCTTTTAGAAACCAAGTACCCAAAATGCAACCCTCATACCACGCGTGAGCCACCTCCACCCCTTACCCCAGATAGGAGAGGGAGGAAGTGCTCCCATTGGGCTGCTGGGCAGAGGGGTGAGTAATGTGAAAAATGTCCTCAGGCACACATGGAGAAAGGGAAGGGAACAGCATGCTCCAGCACCTGTGCCATACATTCACCAACATGGTTCTAAGGTCTTTTAGAGTCATACCCGCTTCAAGTCATCAGT